>NC_051186.1:108283346-108463345 GCF_013339695.2 Rhipicephalus sanguineus
AGAATTGTTGGAGGCTTTTTGCATAAATAAGAAGGGTGCCCAATGTGTTAGTGTGCCTTCCTTGAATTTATATCGCAACGAATTGCACTTTTTAGACAAGTCTTGATAACTCAAAGTAGGTTGTCATTCTGTTACCGTGATTGTCAATGTGACTCGCCCATGCGCGTGAAGCTACCTGGAATGCAATGTTCTTTCCAATAAAACAGTTTTTAGTTTGGCACCAGTCCTGTCATTTCTTGTCCTCGTTCCCTTGTGCCTCCAAATTTTTGTCAGACCATGCACCAACTAGCCCAAGAACGCGTTTTAGTCGATAACTAAAGACGCCGGAAATCACCGACTTCATTATGCTCATGACATGCTACCCAGGCCGCGTTTTCCCTCTCCGCTAAGTGTTGGTGAAAGAGGGATGAAACAGATTAGACTGATATAAAGTATCGTGAAACCCGCCTTCTTGTTTGACTGCCTATGCTGATCTGCAACCCTTCAGGGTGGTCTAGTGAATAAGGTGCTCGACTGCTGACCCGCAGGTCGCGGGATCGAATACCGGCCGCGGCGGCCATATTTTCGATGGAGACGAAAACGCTAGAGGCCCGTGTACTTAGATTTAGGTGTATGTTAAAGAACCCCAGGTGGTCGAAATTTCCGGAGCCCTCCACTACGGCGTCTCTCATAATCATATCGGGGTTTTGGGACGCTAAACCCCAACAATTATTATTATTATATTATGCTGGTCTGTAGAATTGCAGGAGGTCGCGGCTTGAAACCCGGTTCTTGCGGCCAGTTTTATTCTGGACAAAATAGCTTGTTTCTATTTTTACATGGTAAAGTTCGTTAAAAAGTCTCTCGTCAGGACCCATTTAATATTTTCATTACGAGTTGAAATCTTTTGCTTATGTTCGCAAGTGACGTGGAAGGTTCTCGAAAAGCCGTTTTATGTTTATTCTCTGTGTCGTGCCTTTGTTTACCGATAGACAACGTAGCACCTCACGAGGCGATGTTTCTCAAATAGTGGATTACACTGAAAGTTGTTAAAGGCAAGCTGAGCAACCTTCCACGAATATCTTTCTTTTTTTTAGTCAATTAGTTCACTGTTGAGCGTGAAAAAGCGCGCCGAGAGGGGACAGAAAACGAAAAGAAGCACACATACACATCGCTAGTGTGTGTGCAACTCTTACAATAGCGGGGTGTACCCACTATTATAACAGTTGCAAGGCATTGAACTGCCCTGTTACCGTGCTGCCAGAAGGTAAACATTGCTGTCAACGCAGGCCTTGTCCGCCTCGGTGGAGCAGTAAATATGGTGCTCGGCTGCTAACCGGAAGGTCGCGAGTTCGATCCTGGCCGCGGCGGTCGCATTTCGATGAATGCGAAATGCTAGGGGCCCGTGTATTGTGCGATGTTAGTGCACGTTAAAGAACACCGGATGGTCAAGTATTCCGGAGCACTCCACTACGGCGTCTCTCATAATCATATCGTGGTTTTGGGACGTTAAATCCCGGATATTATTAACGCAGGCCTTACCTATACCACGGCGATGGTCTGCAAGTCTGCAAGCGGAGTTCTTTCCCTGCATTTCGTTACGTACCGTAGGCAATGTACATACTCTGTTTTTCTTACGTGATGAGCCCCACTTTTTTTCTGTGTTGGTTCGTGGCGCTTCTAGAGTGGCCGCATTGAGCTTCTCGCAATGGGAGCTTAACTGAAGCCACGTGCTGCAGTCAATGACGCTGAAATCAGTGTGTTGCAGTGCGCGACTCACATCTCGCAGAAAGTGTGACCCCCCTCTTAAAGGCATGGCCTACTTTTTGATTATTTTCATACTTAGTAGACACGATATTCGCCTGCTAAGTGACGGACCGAATTTGTCAGAAATCTTATATGATGAAATTCTTCGGTTTCCTCGCATCACTCATTGCCATCGTCTCAATCGTACAGTAATGCCAATAAACACTAGAGGGTGCTAAGTAATATCATTAATTAAGAGGGCAGTGTTGTATGGCTTGTGATTTTCAAAGCTCCTAGTGACCCGGTGAGCTTGGAAGCGTGGGCTCGTGCCATGCCAAGGAAAGATCGAAAGCGCACGCCTCGTGACTACGTTTGCGAGAAGAACTTCTCGTAGACTAAGGCCTATCATTCGTATAAAAAAAAACGCACTGGGCCCCTTATGCATTAGACTAAGACGACTCGAAGGTGAAAGTTTTCTTCTTGTCGTCATTCGATGTGTCTGTTCTGCCCCACCCTCGTGCAAAAGCTTTCTGCACCTAACGTGGTTTTGCACTGCCTCTGTGATTGGCCAACCGATCACAGAGGCAGTGCAATGCGACAATGTCATGTGATGAAGTCACGTTATGTGACGTCATCATGCCGTCATAATTACGTGATCTTGGGAATGTGTGACGTCATAATAACGTCCCATCGTGATGTCATCACGTGATGATTTTTTGTTGACGCCGCCAACGCCGTGGAAGCAATTGGCTGATAAAGTGTGGCGCTGCTGAGTAGCGAGGTCGCGTGTTCTATTCCCTGCCACGGCGGTCGTATTCCGGCGGGGACGAAATGCAAGAACACATGCTTACTTAGGTCTGTTAGATGCACGTTCTAGACCCCGGGTGTTTAAACCTATCACAGAATCTCCCACTGCGGCTTGGCGATAATGACAATGGGGTTATGGCACGTAAAGACCCTTAAAGTATTATTGTTTACGTAGGCCGCTTGGGGGCAACAAAAATAATGCATGAAAAACAACCTCGTACACACGCGTCATCATTAATGCGGGAGTGTCACGCACAGAGTTCTGCCTAAATTAATATTCTGCATGTTCCATCACAAGCATCTGCTTATCAATAATTCGGAAGTATCCATGTGAATGCGCACATGGATACTTCGGAATTACGCATGCTCTTGCCGCAGGATAAAAAAATCGAGATATAAAGGGAGAATGCTATGATATTCCTCTAGTCTTGCTTGCTTATTCGCTAGGCCATCTTCTGGGGCTGCTGTCGCATCCGAAAAGCTACAGCGCAGTGTGTCCGTATTTTGGCGGTGTCTGTATTTTGGCAGTGTACAAGTAAAGAAATGGCTCCTCCTGGTCTCTGTATATATATTTTTTTGCAGTGAGATCGCAAGTTGTGATATCCACAACCCGACTAGACGCTTAATACGAGTGCGGTTTAAACCGATGCACCGTGGAGAAAACAATAAAACAGGTTGAATATAAATGCTTCAAGCTTTCATTTGTGGTAATTCAATTTACATAAACCAACACTCTACCAGTTTCACGCCTTAGTAATACTACTACTACTACTACTACTACTACTACTACTACTACTACTACTGCTGCTACTACTACTGCTACTACTACTACTACTACTAATAATAATAATTATTATTATTATTATTATACCAATATTAATAATAATAATAATAATTGTTATTATTGTTATTAGTAGTAGTAGTACTAGTGGCGTTTAATGTCTCAAAACCACGATATGATTATGTGGGACGCCGTATTGGAGTGCTGCAGAATTATTGACCACTTAGGGTTCTTTAACGTGCACCTAAATCTAAGATTTCTTCCAGTACTTTTATATACGGTTCGTCGACGCCCTGATTCCGTTGTGCCTGAATGACTGCTGCCATCTCGACCGAATCAAATACCTTCTCGTAATCTCTGACGGCTATATATAGGGGTTGGTTATATTCCGCGCATTTCTCTATCACTTGATTGATCGTGTGAATGTGTTTATTGTCGAGTAGCCTGTACGGAATCTTGCTATATTTTTAAATCGCTTGTAGACAACGGACAGTAAGCAGATCGGCATGTAATATTTCAAGCCCTTGACGTCGTCTTTGTTATGAATTAAGGTGATTTTAAAATTATTCCAAGATTCTCGTACCTTCATCGTCAAGAGACACTTTCTATACATGGTGGCCAGTTTTTCTAAAACAATCTGTCCACCGTCTTTCAACAGATCTGATGTTACCTGATCCTAACCAGCGGCAATTGCCTCTTTGCGTTCCCTCTAAGGATTTCTTTACTTCCCATGTCATTACTGGTGGGTTGTCCGATTCCTCTGGCCTACTAATATACTTCTTACGTTATCGTCCTCGTTGTCCTGGCTACTGTACAGATATTTGTAAAGCTCCTCAGCTATTTTAACTTTCCTATCCATATTGACAGTGACTTTGCCTTCCTCATCCCTTAGTGCATACGTCCGGTTTTTGCCTGTGCGCAGTTTCCTCTTGACCCCTTTGAGGCTTTGTCCGTTCTAGAGATGACCAATAAAAGGATGGGACGAAGTCAGTCACTTGCGAGTCACGTTTGAGACCCCAGCCCTGCAGCAAAAATTAAATAAAACGATACAACGTTTCTTCCTAGATGAAGTCCAGGAGCGGTCTATACAATTCGCGCATCCACTTGGAATCAACGCCCATCGGCACTGTCGACGAGCGCAAGGTGAGGTTGTGATATTTACAGAGTACGCGAGAGACTGATTAGACCGCGTGCGCGTCGCTCGCACCGCATATACATGTATATAACAAATGATAAGATTCTAGCGCCCTTCGTTGATACTAACTGCAGTTGTTGCATTTTAGAAACGCTGTTTGTACTTTCACGTGTTTGCTCGCAGGTGAATGCATGCCGTAGATATGTGTAGTCGTGCGGAAGATGAGTCTCTAACACTGAAATCATCTTTGAAATACGCCATAACGGCTAAACGCAGTGAGGAAGCGCAAAAGTGTTCATGACACCAAATGCTGAGGCGGAAAATTCTATGGCATTTCAATACGACACATTCGCATTAGTACCTTCCAAGTATTCATACACTAAAGATGAATTCGGTGTTCCGCTCACATTATTGACAAACGAACGTCGTGACGGCATCGGCACGCGATAACGCACATATCGATTAACTTCGACGTCCGATATACATACGCTCGGCAATACCTACACTGACTGTGCTATTCCTTTCACATTTCATGCGTAGATATACAGGCAGGTGCGTTTGGATAAGTGTAGTCTTTTACGATGTAAGAATATTCAACAAGCCGCGACGTGTCCGTTCCTTTCGTTTCGTGCTCCCACGGCACCAACGAGCAGCGGGCGACCGAACGGCCGGCTCGCTCGATGTACAAACTATTCCCATAGTGCGCCACGCTCCCGCGGGGCTTTCTGGGATTGCTTGAAAAGATTCATTAGCAAGAGAATCTCGCAATGCATTCACCCTCTCTCTTTAGACTATCATCCGATGCTTTGTAATCATATGCCTCAATTTATTTTTATCATATATCTGCACTTAATTATTAATTTCCTAAAACTATCAGTAGATTTAATTACTCCTTTAAATTGCAGAAGGGTGTCTTGAAGGGTCAGTTGGTACATGTTACTGCGTTTCAAACAGCGCAAAAACGGGGCGAAGGCTTAGGAACAAACAACAGAAGCGCTGTTCCTTTGTTCGTTAGCCTTCCTGCCGTTTTCGCGCGGTTTTGAGTGCAGTAACATGTAGCAACTGGCCCTTGAAGACACCCTTCTGCAATCTGTTTCTCTTACATCAGGCTCTTTTGCACCCAGTGTTTTGCATAACTCATCAATGTGCGAGCGCTTGTGTTGTTGTTTTTTCCTTAGCCTTGGTCCAATTTTCGCGCCGTTTTCAACGCAGTACTCCTTTAAATCGTCATCTCTCGTAAACGTTTCTCTTGACACTTGTCGGTGACAGATGGTATCTATATTAAACGAATAATTATAATTGATTACGAATTAATGATATTTATGACTGCTAATAATGAATGATATTCTACTACTTCCCACCATTTTACTGTAACTGCATAGATTGAGATCTATAGCTGCATAGATTAGATACTATCTATCTACTTTACTGATGTCCTACACTGACAGCTTTCACCCCTAAATTGAACATATGTTGAATTCATTGTCACCATTCGTTAGTAATGCACTGTGTACCAAGGTGCGAATGTAGATCAACATTAGCAAGATACTCTTACCGTGAATTCTGCTAAGCTGACCTAATTTAAAAAAATTTCCGCAGCTTGCACTGAGTCGCGCGCCCCGCCACGGTGGTCTAGTGGTTATGGCACTCGACTGCTGACCCGAAGGTCGCGGGATCGAATCATGGCCGCGGCGGCTGCATTTTCGATGGAGGCGAAAATGTTTGAGGTCCGTGTACTTAGATTTAGGTGCACGTTAAAGAACCCCAGGTGGTCGAATTTTCCGGAGCCCTCCACTACGGCGTCTCTCATAATCATATCGTGGTTTTGGGACGTTAAACCCCAGGTATTATTATTGCACAGAGTCGCGCAAACCTGGGCTAGAGCAGAGCTGGTCGCCACTTGGCTGGTCTTGGCTTCACTAGACACACGTGCATTCACACGACGATGCACGAAGTGTTCACGGGGTCACATTGGTAATCACGAGTATAGACTAGGCGTTGATCGGGTTCGATTGGGTATCGCTCGGCAGTCACAACACCAAATAGGTTAATTAGCTTAATCAGACTAATTGGAATAATTAGCGTAATAGGTCTAATTTGCACATTTGGAACTTGGTCTAGCTTAACTTGCATCCCTAGTCAAGCTAGCATTAATTATATTTTAATTAGGTTAATTGCGCTAATGAGCTTTTCAGTATAATCTACATACTCGAGGCTTCATCTCGACGAGCTTTCACCACAAGTCAATCTAGACCTAATGAGTTAATTAACGTAATTAATGCTAATTAGACTCATTCATAATTAATATATCGGTATCGCTCGGCATCTCTTGCCGAGCTCGGCATGACTACGCAGACTAGAATCTCAACTTGGCTTAATTAGGGCTAATTAGCCTTCTGGCTGTATTATGCTTGGCTAATTAGTTTTCATCGTGCTAAACTAAACTTAATTATAATTGGCTATGATTAACATGGCTTAACTAGGCACAGCTATGCTGAGTGCGCCGGCATAATGATGATCGTGTTTTGTCTACATCGCGAGTAGTACAAAGCGTGGGCATAACTCTGCTGTAAAAAATATTAATATTAATTACGCTGCAGAGCCCCTAAATTCCAATGAGCAAACATTCCAAATGTATTCAGCCTCTTCCTATATGCTTTCATTTGATGCATTACTATGTTGTGGACCTATTAATTTATTGACCATATACCCGCACTTGGCAACTGCCTACAACGATCACTAATAAACTATAATCGTCATCTTTAATTGCTAGGTTCCATAGATTTTCCCCAAATTATCCCTGATTACTAATTAACGATAACTATCACTAAAGATAAATGCATGTTACTATCTATCTCGGATGTTAATTTCATACATTGAATACCCTATATATATCATGTACATATCCTTCTATACTGAAAGATTTCTATTACAACCTTAAAATTGGTGAATTCATTACAAGTGATTACTTATATGGTCAGGGTGCAAATGTGCATAATGTTGCTGAGTAAATCTCACTCAGTGTGAATACTTGGGGGTCATTATCAACTCTGTTAATTCTTCATAGTAATTAAGCTAAAAGACCCCTAATCACTAATTAGCAACCTAAGATTCTTATATCTTTGATCCTCTTCGTCTCCACTTCCATGTGATACATTACAACGCAATCCTCCGATTAGTTGATTCTTATTTACCCCTTTTCTATTGACCTCAAGGTGTAAGTATTAATAATGACAGAGTACAATTACCATATCTCTTATACCTTTGATTACTAATTAGCTATAACAGTATCTACTGCTAGTTACTTGCATGCGACAGCCATCTAATATTAATGGCGTGCATTGCAATACTATATCTAAATAAATATATAATATACATGTCCTTCTATACTAACCGCTTTCACCAATAAGTTTTAAGTAAATTGTTAAATTCATTAGTACCCTTGATTACTTACACGCAGTGGAGCAAAATTCGTATCCGTATCAATATGTCTTGTCAATTCTTACTTACTTTGAATTACGAGGAGCTATTCTCATTTTTGACCATCTGCTCTAATTAACCTAAGACTTCTCATTGCTAATTAGCAACTTAAGACCTTCACAGTATTCATACCCTCCATATCTTTAGCAGCTTCAAGAAAAACAAGCTTATATAAAAACACTGACATTTTCACCTGTTTTAGGGCAAACGTAAACACTATGAAGCGTATGCACCCCTATAAGGTGGTTTCGCTGCAATGCACCTTAGACAAAAGTTCCCGTCGAACCTCAGAAACTTCGCCGACATCCACCAAACTTCACAGGTACGAATATTGAATCATCGAGATTGGGTCCCTTCAGTGATTTAAGCAGGTGAGGGCGCATTGTTTTTATATAAATTTTTAAATTGTCTCCTATGGAGTTTCACATAGCACATAAAAGTGGCTCTCGAACCCAGGAAGTTAATGGGAATAAAGCAAAACTTCTCGCACTGTGGCATAATGACTCCCATATTATATGGACGAAGTGATTTAAGCGTATATTGAAGCGTTACACTACAATAAATGATTAAAGGTCGGTTCCCATTGAGTGACGCTGCCACTTAGCAGCCAGCACAACAGATGGCGCTAGTTGTCGATGTCCCGAATTCCTGGACATGGCGTTGCAGCAGACGTCCAGGGGTCCATCGATGACCATAGCTAACAAAAATCTAGTTGCTCGATGGCGTTAATAATCCATGCGCCATCTCGTCAAGTGCAGGCAAACAACGCTCCAGATGCACCGCATCTATAAACCGCGCATAAATTGAAACATTGAAGGTTTGAAGATGTGACCGAAACGTCTGCCCCTGTTTACCACAACCAGTTTATTTACATTTTCATGAAGCTGGGCTGCCACTCAACTAATTAGGCATGTTCGAGCACGGTATGATGATTGCCATTAGGGTGTTTTGAAGCTAGACGTAAAATGTTCCATTTCTTACAACGATCTCAGTACAAGACATAGGAGCGGCTTTTGAGCCTACAGAGAACTGTACAGAAATATAAAGCAGCAGTAAGAAAGGTATCATGAGCGTAATGCCGCAGGTTCAATTCACCGCAGCATTTTGACATGGCCGGAATGCGAGAGCAATCGTATACGATTAGACATGTGAATACGTAAAGTGAGGAAAATTCGTCGGGAGGTTTCTACGTGCTAATGCTTTTCAGAAAACACGGCGCAGTCACTTCATCCTTGCGGAGTTTGCGTGTTGTATCGGCCTGAAGTGACATGACTACACGTGCGTCTGGATTCACAGGGCGCCCGTGCTGCGCGTTCGCACGATTAATAAAAAGAGAAAAAAAAGAGATGGTGTTCGCGTTACTTACTAACGTCTATGGGAGCGAAAGCCATACAAAAGAGAGCGAAAGTGTGATTGTGCTTATATATAAGAATCGAAGCAAATTAGCTGAACAGTGATTTGTTTAGTGAAAGTTTATTTAAAAGACGATAATCCAAACGAATTGAATATTCATTTAGTGAAAGTGACATTAGTGACAGTAAAGTAGCGATAGTTGATTAGTGATGTCGCACTCGCTACAAAGTGCACGGTAATATAGCCACACTTGATGGCTTTAACCTTCGAGTCACCTTAAGCGAACGCATTGGGATCATATATATATATATATATATATATATATATATATATATATATATATATATATATATATATATATATATATACGGTGAAGTAAGTGTTACAGTGGCCAGATATCTTCTGAAACACTGCAGCGGTGGTCGAATCCAGCGTCCGCCTTCAATGCGGGAGGTACTGGGTTTGATTCGCAATATCGCCATGCACCCACGTATTTTTTTAATAGAAAAACGGATAGCACGCCCTGAGGTTATGTGTTGCGGGCATTCTTTCCTTGAGAAGGTGGCCTATCCGCTCTCCTCTTTCACTCCTCTTTATACCCAAAAACGCTGCGCCGTGCTCCCCCACAGATCACAGAAATAAGAGTATCTTTTTTTTGCTCAGCCACTACTATCGCAAGAGCGCCCAGTCCCGAAACCAAATTATCATACCTGCGCATTACGTTTCACGACTATGGCGGTTCGAGCGCCGGTCAGACATCACGGTGTTTTCAAGAACATCAAGCGACACGCCGCGACCAAACTGCTTGCGGCCAAGATGACTGCCTTTGTCGGGACACGTTTCCATGCTAGTTGGGTGGGGTTCATTACGCGTAGCAGTGCAAAACGACAGGGACAGAGATAAAAACACAAACACAGTGATGTGTATGCGTCTTCTCTCTCGGTCTCTGTCGTGTTGCGCAGCTCCGTGTAATGCCTCTGTCAAGGGTTTTAAAGAGCTCCAGCAGGCTATCGAGTTCTGAGGAGAGGGCAAAACAGTAGGCCTGAGAAAAGATTACGGCAAATTCATTTGCGTCATGAAGGGCTACTCTTCCCTTGGTAAGTACATGAAGTTTTCGCGCCTTCTTTCTTTTCAGCCGTTGTGCGTCTCTTCAGTTGTTAGTCGGCGTTTGTGGTGTCCTGACTTCTTTCTTGTGTCCGTGCTTGCACGTCCTGTCTTTTTAGAACGAATACTTACCAACTAGCTCAGCTCTCTGTTATTCTGAGTGAAATCAGTTGCGTATTGCTGACAGCCACCTTGCGCACTACGTACAATGTTTCGTTTTGTAATTAAATAATTTGCTAATTAGGATTGTTTAACTAATATAATAATATGTGGGATTTAACGTCCCAAAACGATGATATGATTATGAGAGACGCCGCAGTGCAGTGATCCGGAAATTTGGACCACCTGGAGGTCTTTAACGTGCACCAAAATCTAAGTACACGAGCATCGAACATTTCCGCCTCCACTGAAAATTGAGACACCGCGGCCGGGATTCAATCTCGCGACCTTCGGCTCAGCAATCAAGTGCCATACCACTACACCACCGTGGCGGGGCGACAATTTACCTAAGAATAACAGAGAGCTGAGCTAGTTGGTAAGTATTCATTCTAAAAAGACAGGACGTGGTAGCGCATGCGTGAGCCAACCGTCGATTAACTTGCATAAAGATGAAATCAAATGCCTTAACAGTTATTTTTCACGTAGACCGCCACGCGTGCCGGATTGATAGGTTCGCATGTTGCATGGGCATGCGCAGATAAGTTTTCGTGCCTTCTTTCTTTTCAGCCGTTGTGCGTCTCTTCAGTTGTTAGTCGGCGTTTGTGGTGTCCTGACTTCTTTCTTGTGTCCGTGTTTGCACGCCCTGTCTTTTTAGAATGATTTACCTAAATTGCTAAATTTTTACATTAGGAAAGAAATGGTATTTCCAAGTTCGAGAGAGCCTTCAGAAACAACCATTGCCTTATTTACGAAAAGGCAGTCTCCCGTGAGCCAATTTTTCCAAGGTGCAAAAAAAAACCACGAAATACAAAATAAACAAACAAAAAAAAAAACATGCGACTAGTGCATTCGCGCGCCGCGATCGCGCTGCTCTCAACCGTGGTTTAAGCGAACGAAATCAGCTGCTGCCCCGACTCGTCGGTTCCGTTGCAGCGATAGGCTGACAAGTTGGCGGTGGTTTCTTGGCCCGCGTTTTGTACAGCTTGCACGGTGACGCGCGCCAACTTGCTGACGCGGGCCGAGAAACCACCGCCAACATTTCGGCATAACGCTGCAATGAAGCCGGGAGTGGCGGCCCCAGCTGATTTCGTTCGCTTAAACCACGGTTGAGAGCAGCGCGATCGCGGTGCGCAAATACGGTAGTTACGTGTTCACGTGTCTGTATTTTTTATTTTTATTTCGCGGGCTTTCTTTGCACCTTCAAAAAAATGGTACCCATGACACTTTCATTATCGCAAATAAAGCAATGGGGATTTCTGAAGACGCTCTCGAACTTGGAAATCCCATTTCTTGCCTGAAGTCAATATTTAACAATTTAGTTAAATCAGCCTAATTATCAAATAAATAATGACAAAGCAAAAATTTGTCTGTAGTGCGCAAGGTAGCTGTCAGAAATATGCAACTGATTTCACTCGCGTGCCCCTAATATTGTTTTTTAACCCTTGGCTAAAGTCACCTGCGACACCCGGTGTATGTCTTTCTCTTTAAATTAAAGTCAGAAGAAACACTTGTTGCGTTTAACACTCTCACTGGCGCCGTGTTTTAGGGGCAAAAAGACGCGACGCAGCTTTTGCTCGCAGCACCAATTGTTTTGCTGTCGCGATATCGGCGAACTTTTCCATCTAGCTTTGCCGGGCATCACATAATGATCAATAAATATCAGTGGCCCCCTGAGCTGCTGCATCACGACCGTTGCAACTCTCGTGTCGCCGTCATTTTGCTTCTGTTATCCGGCAGGTGTCTGTACTGCGAAGACAAACCATGTTTCCTATGGCTTCTTCGGTGGCATCGTATGATGCTGACGTCTTCTTTTGCATCATGGACTTGGTCCATTGCTTGAGGCTACCTGTACATGAGAGCCGGAGCGCCACCAAGAGATTTTACATGGTTGTGATGAAGACACCAAGAGTCCAACCAATAAATCCTCAGTTATTTATTGGCACGGAAGAATCCGATGATTCATTGAGAATATGTCTTTAAACCCAAGTGGGCTTAGGTGCTTCACGTGCCTGCCGGCCTTGGCGGCCAAAGGTGTTTGGTCGGTACCTTGTCGCGAAGGTGGTGGGTAACGTTGCTTGCTGCAGGAAACTGGAAAGGTCACGCGGCAGCGCGTAATTGGTCACTACATTTTCCATATCCAGCTCGTAAATGTTTACATGAACAGAACCTTTTGCTTGAACATGCACCCCACAAAACAAAACACCCGCAGCACAATGTTACCCTACCGCACAATGGTCCTTCATCGATAATATGATCTCCAGACCTAATGGAACGGTTTTATACATAAGACATCGTACATGTCTGCGCAAGTACCGTCGGTCATTGTGCGTTCCAGAATGTGTGTGCACTATCGTTCGCCCTGTGCACGTATTCTGCTCTGTAAAATCGAAAACGTTCCAACACCAGTTGACATATTTAGCCTTGAATGCGCCGTGCGAGTCTCTGCAGCATCTTCAAGTGGAGAGACCAGCTCACAGTACGAACTCAGAAACATGTACGCGTGTCCAAATGACAAGTAACAGCGGCCGCACAAGAAAAAATAGGGCTCCCTAGCAAGCGAGTACCATTTCCGTGCTCTTTTGCTATCAGCCCTGCTTTTTAATGTGCGCCAATGAAACACTCGATCAGTCAAAATAAACGTGCGTACATTACATGACTGCCGAATTTATTCTTACGTCAATGATGCCAGCGATTTTGGCTATAGGCAAACGTTAGTGGGAAGTTAAATTCAAATATGCAAATTAACTTTTCTGCTGACTTGTCAAGGAATGAGAGAACAGCCCTACATATTCTCGGATACATCTTAATCTGAAATATGTAAAATTTCTGGAGCCAGTATAGGTGGCGTGCTCCAAGATGTACGAACATCTCCCGGGAAAGATCGACCATACTAATGGCTTACCCGCCTACAGTTCTTGCGTTGCTGCCCGTTATCATCATGTTTCTTCGAGGAGCATATGCATCGAAAGACGTAGAAGCAAGAGATGACTTAGGTAGGATTCGGTTTCGCCCTCTCTTGAGGTAGCAGATATCATCAGTACTATACGAATTAATCTTTAAGCTCATTTTTTTATTATCTGGGGTTTAACGTCCCAAAACCACGATAGTATTATGAGGGACGCTCTTTAAGCCTATTTTCAGACACAATGGTAGCTGGCAAATAGGTTGATTATTCACGATACGTTCATTGCAAATAGGGTAATTATTCACAATAAATTGTGCATATTTATTCTATGATTTTGTTGTTTTCAATAGATTAAGAGCTTGAAATTGATGTAATCTTTAAAACGGCATCAGTAATGAATAGATGATGCCTCCTCAAACATGCCGATTCAGGTAATTTGTGTTTACCATACTGTCAGAAAGCTAATCGAATCTAATAATTGGAAGAGCAAAATCTCAGTCCGAGTAGAGGAAGAGAAAGTAACATATTGGTAAATGTCACATCAATGTTTATTATATAAATGTTTATGCTTCCTTGAACATCGCACAGCATTGTTAGCGACTTGATCATTTCCATTTAATCACATGTCCTGGTCAGGGTACCCCTGCGAGGAATAGTAATTCCTTTAGAACGCTGACTTGACGCTGATAAATCCGTTGTATCACTATATGTTATCCACCATAAACAATTTATAGCAGGAAACAGCTCGTAATACACTTTGTACTGCTCTATGAAGTGAGATTCCTTCGTCGTTATAGAGAAAAAAAATTGAGAATGATGAAGTTGATGGAATCATAAAAGTATTACAATATGGCGTACGGATGCTGCGTATACCTCATCGACCTGCTACCGGTAAAAATTCACCAAATATTTCGGGGAGGCTTTCGAGGTAGTAGCGTATTTGATCTATGTAACTCTTCTTGTGGTCATTATTTGGCCATTTTGTTGAGACATCAGTGGAAAACTGCATTACATGAAGGTTATTCTTGACTTACTTAAACGAACATATGGATTGGTTGCGCAGTGGCATTTGTTTTTCGGCATTCACAAATAAACTACCAAGAGCACTACTATAAAGTGTACGGCTTTCGGACTCCTGATATTTATTGCCGACGGAACGATCACAAATCATCCCACTTTTTGTATAGAACACTTTCACAGACTAAAAGTGGCATAGAAAACCACTTCCAATTTCCTAGTACTATAGAAATAAAAGAAATCGCTGGTGAACGAATGCGGGGGAATTGAAGTACACTTTTTTTTCAGTGTGTGACAGACGTGTGGCTCGAATATGTAGCCGTCAAGCCAGTATGTATTAATTTTATTACTTACATTAGTTTACCTTCACACTCGTTGAACTGTAATTTTTTTTATTAATGCTTTAAATAAGTACTGAAACAAACACCCGATCGCACAGTGTTGTGGCGCCTTTTTCGGTGACGGCGCTGCAGTTAGTTAACAATTTCTTGAGCATGACTTAGAGCAGCACAAAAGACTGACATTTGTTATTAGACCTGTTTGCGTTACGCTTTACTATGTGCAGGGCTAAGAGTTCGCTCACTTGCGTTCCCTGACTGTTGCGATTCCACAATGAAGTACTATTTAAGGGGTTGTATAGAATGTCTGATGATGGTATAGGAAAACTTTCGTTCAATTTGTGACCTGTATTCACCTTTCTGGTACTTGTTTGTGTAGAGTGCCGCGCTTTGGTGTAATGCCTTACGTTCCACGCAACGTATCCACCAGTACAATGAAGTCGAAGTGTACCGCAATATCTTCGTTTAGCTCGCGGCCCTAGGATAAAGACATGGCTGCAGCACTTGCGATAAAAAGTTGGAGCTAGCTTTTATTTACTTCATCCTTTATAACCGCTTTATTTCGTGTCACGCTCACCATCCCTTTTCGTCAGAGACTATTGAACTGGCTTTGAGACTCCGTTTAGCCACCCTCGCGGTCGTTGATATACTGTCAAGGCGCATTCGCACTTCGGAAGAAAAAAGCGAGCGAAAACGCGTGGGCGGCCGGAAAATAGTGTCTGCGCACGTCAAAAACGTTCACATTTGTTCTGCCGCAGCGGCATGCCGCTGCCGCCACTTTCGCTACTTTTACCTACGCTGTAAAGAAATGAACAGAATGCACTGAATTTTGCCCGTTTTCTGACCTTTTCATTCCGTACTTAATTGAACTTATACATATCATCATCATCATCATCATCAGCCTGTCTACGCCCACTGCAGGGCAAAGGCCTCTCCCATGTTCTGCCAATCAACCCGGTCCTGTGCTTTCTGTTGCCACGTTATACCTGCGAACTTCTTAATCTCATCTACCCACCTAATTTTCTGTCTTCCCCTCACGCGTTTGCCCTCTCTTGGAATCCAGTCAGTTACCCTTAATGACCACCGGTTATCCTGCCGACGTGCTACGTGGCCGGCCCATATCCATTTCTTCTTCTTAATTTCAACTATGATATCCTTAACCCCCGTTTGTTCCCTGACCCACTCTGCTCTCTTCCTGTCTCTTAAGGTTACACCTATCATTTTCCTTTCCATCGCTCTCTGCGTCGTCCTCAATTTAAGTTGAACCCTCTTTGTAAGTCTCCAGGTTTCTGCTCCGTAGGTAAGTACCGGTAAGATGCAGCTGTTATATACCTTCCTCTTGAGAGATAGTGGTAGACTGCTATTCTACCACTATCTCTCAAGAGGAAGGTATATAACTTATACATATGAAACACGTAAAATTAGTCGTTTTCACCTTGTCAAGCTGTCATTTCAGGAGGTGCAGCACCAGAACCTATATAAGCGGACACACCGGCAGCCGCGCGGCTGTTTCAACCGGCTGTGCAGGCCCGAGATATACAGGAGCACGCCAATTCGCTACTGCAGCACCTTCAGCGAATTCTAGTCGCCTCGGCAAACTTAATGCAAATGAGGATCTCGAGGAACTCGTCCTTGACGACGCTCTGTGTTCTGTCGAGCAGGACGGGTAGTTTGCGATTGCACTGATGCGGACTACCGCCAACTCCTTGGCCCCCATAGTTAATTTGCGGCCGTGTGTTTGCATGACGTGCATTATATGCTAATGCAGCCAATGCACGGCTTCCCGTGATGCGGAAAGGCGTTCCACTATCGTGTGGCGGCCAAATTTGCCTTCACCAAATGATCTCGCATCGGCCTCACCACGTGGCTCTTCCGGCTCTTAGGCGGCGAAAAGAGCAGGTTTCTGGTGAGTTCTGTCCCTTTCGCTTGATTCGAAGACCAGCGCCAAAGTGCCTTCAGTACCTGTCAGTGCGATTAACCGGTTTTTATCTTGGCTACAATGGCGCAGCGTGATTCTCTCGCCGAAATAAAAGAAACACTTGAGTTTGTCTACTCAGTTGGACAATTTTCAAAAGTTCACAAATTTGCATTCGGCGCTACGATCCGATCTCTTGATTGAGTACTGCAATTTTATTTCTTAGCCGCGTTTCGAGTCGCTGCGTACCCCGTTCG
Source organism: Rhipicephalus sanguineus (assembly GCF_013339695.2). NCBI lineage: Eukaryota > Metazoa > Arthropoda > Arachnida > Ixodida > Ixodidae > Rhipicephalus > Rhipicephalus sanguineus. The sequence continues at coordinate 108,300,323 of NC_051186.1, forward strand.
TTAAGTATACATTCTTGGCTCAAGAAGCCTCGCGACCCGGCTGTCCATGCGCTTCGTATTAAGATACGTCTGTGCGACCTTAGTGGCACCTTTAGCGCCAGCCATAAGCCGCTCATGTAGGTGGCCAAGGTCGTCGTGATCATTTTCATTGCTCTTTCTAAGCAGTCGAAAGGCATCCCCATCAATAATTTCGAAAACACGCCCTTATGAAAATGAGACTTGAGTGTCTAATGTCGACTAAGTGCGCTACTAATGAGTCAGTAGTCAGACATTAGACATGCAAAGCCTGTCTTGTGACAGACATGCATCACGCACTCCCTTACCCCATGTTTCCCATACCTGACGTTCACATAATGCCGAATGCACAGACCTGAATCGCCTAATTAACGAGGCAAGATTATTCTGGCCTATGAATGACATATATTACGCTGCCGTCTGATCGCTGATGCTAGCGCAATTTTGAGGATGTTCGTGACTCTTCAGGGTAAACAGGCGCTTTAGTTGGCATCTTCGATTACTTTTTGCAGCTTCCTACACATACAAAAGTAATTTCCATTGAGCGTTGGGTTGAGTATGAGTATATGCAGGTAAAGCTCGGTCAGCATGATGGACAAGAACCCATATACGTGGACTCGAACACATTATACGTGCTTGTGGGCACAAACGTAGCCACTTTGCCACCATCGGTGTGCTGCCTTTCTAACCTTTAGGAATTCTTCCAAGGTGTTACATGAGACAAGAATAAAATAGCAGCAGTCTTGTGTTTTCAAGCCGCAAGATTTAAACGAATGACTGCTCTTTGTACTTAGTGCTCTTACGATGTGCATTATTTTCAGTATAGACGCGACATTTATTATTACCAGTTTTCTTAACATTAGACTTACTTTCCAGTGTGCCGATGCAATCCGAACTTATACCTTGGACTATTCTCATGGCAGTTATGGAAATTTTACCCCCAAAGAAGGAGCTGTGCACGAGGTGGTTATCTTGATAACTGCAACTCATTTTTGTCACGGGTAGAGTGCCAGAGAACTTGCGCACGTTACAGGGGGTAGTCGCGTAAGTTACTTCACGTTCTTAAAAACATCACACGCAATAAACTGGTTCATGGAAAAAGTATCGTGACCAAGTCTGATTTTGTGTGCAGTATGAGTGCTGATGTTACCAAGCCACGTCTTAAAAGGATCGTACTTCACGCTTGCAAATGTGCTGTTGGCCAAAATGAAAATCCAGTATAATACACCGTACATGCAATAACGCATTCAGTCGCGTTCTGAAATAGACAGTAATCAATATTAAAAAATCTCGCAGAGTCTCCTTTCAGAGAGTATTTTTTTGGCGTCTGAACCGTGCCTCAGACTGGCCTGAGCTCGATTCGTGAAGGCTCTAGCTCTTACTCGGGTCGTTTCATTGCCGATGAAGCATTTAACAGATTAAAAAGCTCAGAAGGTGGGATCGCGGTCTGCAGAAAAGCATGGCAAAGGCTGTCGTGGGGACCTAACCCGCTCTGAAGTGCAGAACTGCAGTTTTGGAGTCACTCACTATGACAGAGTTATTGGCGATTGCTGCCACTGCCACCTCCTCCAAATGGGTTCAATGTATGTAGCTATCGCAACACTGCCCGTGGCTGAACGACTGACATGACAAATTTTTCTCCACACGAATCCTGTGTGGCATCCACATAAACCACGTTTTTTAGTTAGATCTGGCAATGCAAAAACACCTTCCTTCCCCCTAAGCTTTGCATATTTTCATGCAACCGCGAGCTGTGCGAGACTGTCATGCCTTGCTAGAACCCATAACCTGAGCCTCCCCGAGGTGGGCTCAGGTGGTAAAGGATAGCCTCCCTCACATTCTTGTCGCAGCTCATTTGCCTTTAGGGTAGGATAAATAAAGTTGTTACTCTCTCACTCTACCTGTCCTATTTCATACTTATCTAAGTGACGCGTTATCGTCTAGTTGCATTGTAGGTAACTGCCACCTCTGGAACAGTGCTTTCGCGCGCCATGTGCGTGGCCTTTTTGATCCTTTCTCTAGCATTTGTGAGCTTCTTGAACGGTGTGTCATAGTACGCGCATGCCGCAAATACCCAAGCATTCTTTGATATCATAACATTGCAAAGATTGAATTTACCTGATGTTTTAATTCCTTCCTGTTGGCTTTTCATATTGTCCTGCAGATGGCGTTCAAGCAACTTCTATGAGTTTCAACCAAGCGTTCACATAAAGTATTATGTTACTAGATTTGCTTCGAACCGCTGTTAAAACGCATTCATGTAGGACAGATATGTTCATATTTTGAAAACATGGGTGCGCAGCGTAGGCAGTAAAAAAAAGAAAAAGGTGTGCAGCAAAACGTTTAATACACTCGCCTTGAGAGCATGGTGGTCAAGATTCGCAGGCCGGCTATCCGGGCCTGAAGGCAAGCGTCATAAACACTGGGCTCGCACACAAATACCCTCCGATCTCGCAGCGAATAACGCCAGCGTCTACAGGGGCCATTCGTGCTTCGACGATCTCATGTTTGTTGAGCGGCCGTGTTGTGCCATAATCGCGGAGCGCTAGCGACGAGACGACGGCGGGTTTTGTCGGTGCCAACAGGAGCTTACGCGGAGAGACGCTTAACAAGAGCCAGCTCTGTCAAATATTTCAGGCTGTATGAAATAGCCACGGTGTATAAAATAGTTCAGAGGTCTCAAACATGCGGCCCGCTGTCCTTTCGCTAGCGGCCCGGTCCGCGCATGAATGTCTTCGCCCTACGCTTCTTTTTCCACCGGCGATGTACAATGAGGGTCATCTTTGCACAAAGAGTTCAAAGGACACTATAAAATGAGAGAAATCCCCTTAGAATAATAAATTATACTTTAAAAACTCTGGAGTCTTCAATTTCACCATAATAGGCTTATGAATAAATGAGGAAATCAATGCCAAAAGTATCACTTTTAAATTTCACTCTGAACTCTCCAATGACGATGTCACAATTTAAATCTGTTTGTTCGCAATTTCGCTATATTGGTTGAACATTTTTTTTTGAAATTGGGTGTGGAGTAGAGTAGAGTAGAGTAGATCCTAGAAACTCTGGTACAAACACACACTGGGGGATTAGCCAAGAACCAGATAATTTTTAAAATATAATTCTTAAAGTAAAACCTAATTTTTTTCTATTTAAGATGAAAGAAGTAATCTATGGATTCCTCAAAAGACCATGTACTTCTTTTTCACTTATTAGGAACTACGTACGCCGTAGTTATTTCGTGCTTCACAAGGAGTACCGTTTTGTAACTTTGACAATTGGTACTCGCATCATTTTCTTGTGTGTTGCTATTAAGAATACTTTGTACGTGTAACCTGCACTGGCGAGACTGGTGTGAAGCATTTCTTTTTCACGAGGAGCACCCTTGTGGTCACCATGTGCTGAAATATAACCGTGGAGTACAAAATATATCTCATGACATGCGTTAGAATTTGAGCCATTCAAGAGGTCGGTATCGGCATTTTTCGTGAATTCTTACGCCAAGTTCCCATCGGAAATGCGCCAATCATATAAGAGATGTAGGATATGGCTTCTTTCAAATGGTAAGGTTAGCTGACATTTTGCCGCTCCCGCTCTTACCTTCTTCGCTGTCCTGACCCTTGCATGACTAAATTTAGGGACTGCGGCCCGCTGCCGGGCAGGAGCTTGAGACTCCTGAAATAGATGATGAAGACTTTGCCGAAGCTAAGGTGAAAAATATAATGCCTGACGAAAAGGGCGACACCTTAGGGGCCCCACGCATTTCATGGTGTTGAACTGGATAAAATTTTCTGTCATTCACTTCTTTGTAGCGGCGACCGTATCACGGGACAGAGAGTCAGACGGACTGCTTTCTGCTTTCGCGTTGAGTCAGCACGTAATTGCTTAGACACCTAATATTCTACTTGAAAATTTTCATATTGTGAAGCTTCGCAATACCAGTGTCGGGCACAAGTAAAATGTACGTATGCCTAAATAACACAGGCACATCCTAAATTACTAGACATTCTAGGAGAAGTCTTGCGCCAACGTGAGCTTTGAGATCGTAAGTAACATCTTTATTGGTACAACTGAATAGAATGCAACGCAATGGCAGGCTTAATGTACGCATCAGTAATAGAGGACCTCTCAATTACCCCTAATTCTTTTATAGCTAAAGCTGTTATGAGATCACAACAGCGGCCGTTTTCTGCGCCATAATTTTTTGCCGCCCCGCCGGTGTCCGTAACCGCTATCGCGCGATGTAAGAAAACAACGCAATAAGAACAAAATTCACCGACGATTACGATACTGCATAATGCCAAATCTGAGCGTAGCTTCTTGTTGGGGCAACGCCAACTGTGTGCTTTCTGCAGTCGTAGCTGCGTAACGTTGGCTACATATTGCCACAGAAACTGCCAGCGCTCGAGGGCTACGCGTTCGCTCTCTTTGGTCCTCCTTTCTAAGCCCGTTCTAAGCTCTCTTCGGGCAACACTACAATTGCACATGTAAGGTGTCCACTACGCCATAAATCATTATATTTGTGAAGTGGGACAGCACCCACTACGCCATTATTCGCATTACTGTGGATAAGCTACACATCTTTAAGGTATTAAGATACCCGCTACACATATTTAAGGTATTATGGACACTTTCTTGATGCTGCATTACGCCTGAGCAATTTGCAGTAGGTGGGAGGCATTAAACCACAGACTCGTTGCACAATTAGCGTTGTGTGATGACTGGTTGTTATTTTACTCTTCAGCCACGCTGTATTACGTAGGTTAACGCAATCCCTTGCCCGACATAACGCCCATTTAGGGTCTTGTTGCAATTGAGCTTCAAGCATCAGCGTGGCTCCGTGGTAGAATACTCGACTGCCAAGCAGAAGGCCCGGGTTCAAATGTTATTCGATGCTGGATATTTTTTCTCAATTTATTTCTTCATGTCTATCGGGACTTTTTTTGTCTATCACTTTTTTCATGTCTATCAGAACGGGCACCTAAGAGCTGTGCTCTAAAGAACATCCAGGACGGAACGGGGTTCGAACCTGGGCCCTCTGCGTGGGAGCCCAGTATTCTACCACAGAACCATGTCAGGGCATGAAACTCCTTTGCTAAAAGACACTATACAGGTCATATACCACATTAAAATATGTAATGCAGCGTGATAGAAGAGTAAAATAACAACCAGGCGTCACCAACGCGAAATCCGTAACCGGTCTTCACACAATGTTAATTGCGCTACAAGAGGGTTCTTGAGTGCTTCCAACCCATTGCAAAGGGCTGTGCTATAATTCTTCATGGTCATCAGGCGCAGCATCATCAAAGTGCACATAATGCCTTACAGGTGCTTAGCGGGCGCCATGGTTCTCAGCAGAATGAATAAAAATGCCATAGTGGCTGCTTCACTACATCACAAAAATTGTAGTGATTTATAGCGTAGTGGGTTCCTCGCAAGTGAACTTGTATTAGTTTCGAAGTAAGCCCAAGAGGCCTCCCTGATCCAATTCCTCAGTGTCCCAATACAGTTCTTTGCCTCTCTATCATTTTCGTGTGAACGTATGTCATAGCATGGTGGGAGAGTGAAATAGCGATCGGGCGTCACACAATGCGAATTACGCAACTAGTTGGTTGATTAAAGCTTCTAAACCATTACGTATTTCCGTCACGGATAGGTCTTTGTAAAGCATACATTAACATATTGCAAAGAAAAAACTATAAGAGAAAGTTTCATTGCCGGGAGTCGAACCTACACTCTAAGGTAAAAAAGGACCAAAACGGGGTATGCCATTAGTCCTTTGGGGGACCAAATGGGCTGCAACATATTTTAAACCATTTTCGGCCTCACCGCAGGAGCATTTGCAGTGGTCTAACGGTGAGACTAACCACTGTAGGGTAACCGCGCGAGCATCTGTTAGCCGCCCGCATTTACCCCCTAAAGGTTCAACGGTTTGTCTGTTTACGTTAGACCACAAGGACTAAATGTAGGATCAACTATTGTTCTCTCACATTTAGCCCAGAAAGGTTCAACAGTTGGCCTGCTTACGTTAGACCACAAGGACTAAAAGCAGGAGTAACAGTTCACCTACTTCAGTTTATCCGGAGAGGTTTAACAGTTCGTCTGTTTAAAACGGTCCACAAATACTAAATGCAGCAGCAATATTTAGCCCCCTTCAGTTATTCCAAGAGGGTTAACAGTGTCTGTTTAAGTTGGTCCAGAAGGACCTAAAGGAGGAGCAATATTTAACCCCCTTCAATTAGTTCCAGCTCGTTTAATGGCTAGCCCACATCAAGTAGACCACATGGGTGACCTCTTTATCCGTTGGAGTGTTTAATCTGCTACAAACATTAAGACTTATGAAGTCTGTCACTACCTCGAGCAGCAATTTGTGCCAGTCAAATGCTCCATCTGAATCCTGAGCACATTGCTGTTGCTCAGTGGAAACGTGAACACAATAAGTGGTTAAAGTGGCCCGGAATGTTTTAGAGCAGAAGGACTGTCAACATGCACAATCATTCACACTTCAGAAATACAGCATTTTTGAGCAGCTGTGCATAGCATAATGAAATCAAAGTACATGTTATTCAACCAATTGATCATTTGTATTAATAATATTGCTATTAGAATAAAATAACAGAGTTTTAATGCGATAGCGTTAGAGAGCTCGTGTCGCAGAAATTCCGCCGTCGGCGTCGGCACCATTGGTTGTGAGCGAAAAATCGTCCCTGACCGACAAATCGAGAAACAAGCAAATTAAATAAAGAATAAAATCTTCGGTCCCATTGAGGATCGAACCCGGGCCGTTCGCCTGGCAAGCAGGTGTCCTACCGCAAAGCCACGATGTTACTTGTTGCTGCTTCGGAAAAAAGCACTACATAAATGCCATGTAGTGGAACGAGTCTCCTAACGCATTTTGTTCGGCAGATGTCACGACAAAAACGAGCCCATTCGGCGATTTGTAGGCGCAATTGGGAGGCCATCAAACTACGTGGAGAAAGGCCGGGATAGTGCAGCCATCGCCGCTAAAAAACACACACAAACTTTCAAACAAAAATGGACAAATATGTCCATCCAGCGGAAAACATATCAAGTCAACGCCGGCTTGCGGAGGCGTTGATCAAGCAAACAACAAACTCTAGATAATGTGCTGCCATCTGTGAGGCATCGTGAGACTCTTCATGGCCTCCGAGATGGCGAGCGCGCGGCGTATATCTTGGAGGCCATGCGGCTCTTGCTTTAGATAAAAAACCAGTACCATTCACGCGCGCGCGCGCGCGTGTGTATGTGTGCGTGTGTGTGTGTAACAATACACATTAATAAGTATGCACTTAATGGTTGAAGTGCACACTAGGGGCCGGATTTCGATATCGCGTTCAACTCTTAAAGGCGAAGCTTAAGGCGAAGCTTAAGAAGTAGGCACCAAAGTGTAAACTTTCAGGAGTCCATCTGCCAGATACGAGTAAAAACGTAGAACACGATTTTAAACTAGGGTGAAAACAGCAGGATATTGCTATTCAACATAACGGAAGAAAAAAGGAGGTCGTAGCACTTCGGGCTTATGGTAAAAAAATACAGATCCACATATCAGAAGTGGTTAGTTAAACATCTGTTAGTAAATGATACACAGAAATGAGTGAGGGAGATTCTGCTTTTAAATAACCACGGCCAGTCTGGAGGCACGTGCGCTCTGCCGAAGGACAAAGCCCACGCCTCTAGATCGGCCACGAACTAGCACAGCTAAACAGCAACCTGCAGGAACATTACCGCATTACCGATATAAATCTGGAGTTAAATGGCACACTACAAAAAAAATATTTGGCGCGCCATGGCTATCACGGGAAGAGGGGGCAAGTGCAGCTTGGCATGTGCATACCTGAGCTACTCTTTTTTAGGTGCCGAGCCCTTTAGGGCCCCAAGCTCTCGTATGCTTTCGTCGGCTCATGTAGGTTGGCGTAACGCTGGCAAAACCACTGTCGTGTGCTGGCGTGCCAGCGTAGCGACGGCAGTGAAGTCTGCGGAGGCGTTAGCAGATGTAGCCCTGTCACGTGCTGGTGTGCAATCCTGAGCGATGACACCTCGTATAGCATAGCCATCTCTAGCTCAGCCATGCATAGCAAGGGGGCGGGAAGGAGAAGTTAGACTGTGGAGCAGTCATGTGAGGATGACAATGAGGAAGAGCAGGAAGGCGAGGGTGGGAGAGCAGGACGATGACATGTTGTCATCGTATGTTGTCGACTTTTGTTGCTGCTTGGCGTCCCGCACGCAAAACAATTTATAACATACCCATGTATAACAGGGGGGGGGATGGAAGTCATGGAGCGGATGATGAAAAGGAGAAGAGATATTCGTAGTAAAGCTATTTATTTATTTATTTGTTTACAATAACTCAATGGTCCCAATGAAGAGGTTTTACATGAGGGATCAGTTATTACAACGAATTGAATGTGTACATGCTCGGTCGCTGCTTTGAAGTTGATGATAATGGAGTGGTGCACGACGTCAGGAGGAAGGCCATTCGAATCTTGTGCTGTCTTTGCAAAGAAGAATGAGGGGTGCGCAGTGATGTGAGCAGTTGGCGGGTACACAGTTTTCCCGTGGCTGATGCGGTCTGAATGAAGATGGGTTGGCTTAATGGTGTGAGTACGAGGTGATGCATGATAGAACTCGAAAAACTGACATTGACGAGTGATGCGGCAGCCTTATCAAAATCTAGCGAGATTAGCGCAAGATTTAGGTTCGGTTATGCTTGACAGGTATGAATAACCTGAAAAGACGAATCTTTCTTCCGGTTTTGCACAGATTCAAGTGTTCTGGTGTTGTTACTTTGGTGAGGGTCCCAAACAGCGCATGCGTATTCATGTTTGGGTATGATTAGTGTCTGAAGTGCGAGTAGTTTAACACGGGTAGGAGCTAGACGAAGGTATCGACGTAGACAGCCAAGAGCGCCGTTAGATTCGTTAGTAACGTGCATTATGTGAAGAGACCATGTTAGGTCAGAAGCCAATGGGCAGCTAGATACTTGTGTGCACTTACAGATGAAATTTGCGTTTGTTAATTAGGTCTCTTTGAGCTGGGTAGTACTGTCGGCGATGAAAAGGGTTTAATGATGTTTTATTTGTGTTCACGAACGTTAACCATTTCCTACACCTGATTTCGATTTTATGGAGGTCAGATTGAAGTTCATGAACATCTGATGCGTTGATAATCCGGCGATAGATGACACAATCATCTGCCAAAAGTCTCGTGTAAGAAAAAAATGTTATTTCGCAAATCGTTAATACACGAGTACACTAGGAAGAGCAGTGGACCTCGACCCGTGCCCTGAGCCACTCCTGAAATAACGGGGCTTAAAGAAGAAGGTAGATTATTGGCGTAAACGAACTGCTGGCGGTTAGCTAAAAAGTAACAAATCCAATAAAATCTAATCGGTCAAGATTAAGACTGGAAAGGTTTAAAAACAACCGTTTATGAGGAGCTTTGACAACTGCTTTCTCCAAATCCAAAACAACTGTGTCTTCCGGTATATATTTACATCACTGCTAGAGCTAATGTCGATAATTAACAGATCTAGTTGCGTGTCGCAAGAAGCACTTTCTGAAAACCATGTTCGTTATCATTAAATAAATTAAAAGCTACGAGGAAGTTATTTATGTGACAATAGATTACGTGTTCCTTTATTTTGTAGCATACAGTGGGGAGCGAAATAGGACGATAGTTTTTTTTTGTGAATACGAGTTACCTTTCTTTGGGATTGGAATGACCTTGCCTGCCTTCCAGCCTTGTGGCACCTCTTCAGATGAGAGGGATGCTGAAAAATGTTGCACAAAATCACAGTTTTTACAATTTTAGTGTTCTTCAGTATTTTGGTGTTAATCCCATCTATACCCATTGATGAAGTAGCTTTATCGATTTGATTATTTTTGCAATGCTGCTGGCATCAAATGTGATTTTCGACATAATCGGGTGGCGTAAAAGGGTATTGGGAAGGTCATCGTCAGGTTCTCTGGGGAATACAAAACAGAAGGTTTGGTTTATTACATGCGTGGTATAGTGCTCAGGAATTAAAACATTATGTTTGTCCCGTAGTGTTATGCTCGATAAAGGAGTAGTGGATGATGGATTAATTGTTTTCCAAAATTGTTTAGGTTTTTTGAAGCATATCAGGCAAGGCAAAAGAGTAGGAAGAACGCGTGGCTTTAGCTGCGAGGAAATCAAAAAGCTTTTCGTTTGCCTTGTATTTATCCCATGTGGACTGAATGTCTGGAAGCTTAGGGAATCGGATCTGGCGCTTTCTTTATTTTTCAGAAGTTTCAGTGAGGCGTTGAACCATGGGGATGTTGACCGTATGGTTAAGGCGGCAGTGAGAATGTAAGTTTTTATCAAGTGCTGCAGTTTGGTTTTAACAAGGTGTTAGTTTTTTTGACACGCCGCAAGAAAAAATCGGTTAGAAATGATTCAGAGAAAGCTGATGTTCATCATTTATAGCCCGTAGTTGCCTCTATCGTATAATGTTATGGTTTCTTAATTTTGGGGAGATTAGGTAGATAGCTTTGAAAGAATGGGTGAAGAACACAGTGATGGCTGATGGCAGATAAACTTGGTGGGCGCTAACACACTCCGATTAAAACAGGCGCATTAGACACTTGGCAAAGTACCAAAAGCACTTAGGGAGAGGGCACATCAACTATGGAGCACTGGACACTGTTATGAGCGGCGATCAAGATGCCACCGCCTCCTTTGTTTCCTCGGCAGCGGCGAAAAATACCAAAATCAGGAAAACAGCACTCTAGCTCAGTGTCGGAAACACATGAATTTAGCCAAGTTTCGGATAGAATTACCAAATGACAATCCGTTGTTTCTGTTTTATGTGAAAGTGAATCGCGTTTTGGCAAGATACTTTTTATGTTAGTATATATTAGAGACAGGGCTGTGCGTGAAAACTCTCTGAGAAGAGTCACGTGATTGCTAGCGTGACTGTTGAATGATATTCTGCTCAGATGAATCAAAATGGTAAGTAGTGTTGTCGAGTACATATTTGTCATAACGGAACCTAAAAGGCTTACGTTGAGCTCTACCGAATTCCACAAGCTCTTCACGGGCAAGGCGAGTAGCTGGCGAGGAATATGCTGTAATCTTGTAGTTGGTGCCATTGAGTCGCATGCTTCTTGGTAGTGTGAATTCCTTATCTTTGAAATGCGAAAACCTGATAATAATTGGTCTATTGTTATTAGGCAGAAAGCGGACTATCCAGTGGGCGCGCTCTATTTCTCCTGGCTGCAGAGAAGTTTCAATGTTCCAGCTGCAGAAATCAAATATTGACTTTTCTGATAGCTTCCATCTTTCATGATCATTGCCCTTCAGTCCAAAAAACACTAGTTTTGAGCGTCCAGCCCTATCTTCGGAATCGTCCTGTCTGGCAGCCAGATTGGCAAATAGTTTAGTGATCTCCTCCACCATGGCTCGAACTTCATTGATGTGCTCTTTGACTGAGACTATCGATGAGCAAGCTCCCTCTTTTTTCCCTAGTCTCTTCTTTATGTCGTCAAGAGCTTTGTCATTTCCAGATAATTTTAAGCTTATTGATTTCATTTCATTGAAGAGCGTTGCCTATCCGGTCTGAATTGCGCTTAGCACTGACACATTGTCATCGGATGTCTGTGATGTACAATTAGTTCTTCCTAATACTAACAGCAGAATACAAACGCACGCGGCGTTAGGTGAAACGCACGGGACACCACACGTGTCGAAATTAAAGTTATGCGAGACGCGGGCCATGCTACATGTAGGGCGTTAGGCAGGCAGAACCATGTAAAGCATGGCGATTAATAGCAAGAGGGCGGCAAATGGAAGTGAGGTGCAGGAGAGGTGTTGCCAGAGTGAGGATGATAGGAAGGAGGAAGACGAGGGTCAAGCATAGCATAGTCATGTATGGCGCCCAGTAGGCAAAACCATGCATAGCAAATGGTGTGAAAAGCAAGTGAGGAGGATAAAAATTACGTAGGGCGAGGGCAAAATATGGCATAGCCACGTATAGCATCACGCCGGCAAATTCATGTACAGCATAGCCATGTATAGCGAGGGGGTGGCGAAGGAAAGTGAGGGTGAGGAGTATGGAAAAAAGGAAGTGAGAAGGTAACAGTGCATAGTCACGTGTTGCATTAGGCAGGCAGAATCATGCATAGCAAAGCTGTCTATATCAAGGAGGTGGGAAAGAGAAGTGGTGATGAAGGGTATGAAAAGGGGTGTGTGAGTGGGTAAAGGAGAGCGTAGACAACTATGGCGTCACTAAGGCAATAGCATGTATAGCAAAGCCGTGTGTAGCAAGAGGGTAAAAAAGGAAGTAAGGGTGAGGAGGAGGAAAGAGGGGAAGGGTTAAGCATGGTGATGTATGGTGCTAGTTAGGCACAACCATGTATAGCACCATGTATAGCCATGTATAACCATGTATAGCAATAAGAGTTAATGGCGAGTATCTCAGTAACCTGGCATTCGCTGATGACATTGCATTGATGAGCAACGCGGGAGACAAACTACAGCTCATGATTACTGACCTGGATACGGAAAGTAGAAGACTAGGTCTGAAAATTAATATGCATAAAACTAAAGTGATGTGGAACAACCTTGGCAGAGAACAGCGCTTTGCGATAGGTGGCGAGACACTGGAAATTGTAAAGGAGTACGTCTACTTAGGACAGGTAGTAACCGCGGAGCCGAACCATGAGAGTGAAATAACTAGAAGAATAAGGATGGGATGGGGCTCATTCGGCAAGCATTAATAAATCATGAATGATAGTCTACCACTATCTCTCAAGAGGAAGGTATATAACAGCTGCATCTTACCGGTACTTACCTACGGTGCAGAAACCTGGCAACTTACAAAGAGGGTTCAACTTAAATTGAGGACGACGCAGCGAGCGATGGAAAGCAAAATGATAGGTGTAACCTTAAGAGACAGGAAGAGAGCAGAGTGGGTCAGGGAACAAACGGGGGTTAAGGATATCATAGTTGAAATCAAGAAGAAGAAATAGATATGGGCCGGGCACGTAGCACGTCTCCAGGATAACCGGTGGTCATCAAGGGTAACTGTCTGGATTCCAAGAGATGGCAAACGCGTGAGGGGGGACAGAAAATTAGGTGGGTAGATGAGATTAAGAAGTTTGTAGGTATAACGTGGCCACAGAAACCACATGACCGGGTTAATTGGCGGAACATGGGAGCGGCCTTTGCCCTGCAGTGGGCGTAGACAGGATGATGATGATGATGATGGTGTATAGCACAGCCACCTATAGCATATCCATGCATCATGCAATGCGGTGGGAAAATGGCAGTGAGGGAGAGAAGAAAGGAAAGGATGAATATAGTATGCTGTCAGTTTATACTGTCATCTCATGTCGCTTGCCATCATGCAGGCAAAGCCATGTACAGCATACAGGGGCGTAGCTAGAAATTTTTTTGTGGGGGGGAGGGGTTCAACCACACTTTATGTATGTTCGTGCGTGAGTATGTATGTGCGCTTGTATATATACGCACGAAAAATAAAAAAATTTGGGGGGAAGTTTGCCTGCCCCCCATCCGCCCATTGGCTACGCCCCTGTCAGTCTAGCTGGAAATTGTAGGAAGACGTTAAATTGTAGGAAGACGTTAAGAAAGGGAAATGTGGGGGACCAGGAGGGAAGAAGGTGAGGCATAGCATAGTTGTGCATAGTAGTATACTAAAGTAAGTGGACGGACAAGTCAAATCAAGGGAAGGAGGAGTGATGTGACAGAAAGGAGTAGAGAAAGGAGGAGGGCAGAAGGCACCAATGCATACCAAATGAAGGTTTCCCAGCATATAGGCCTAGCAGGCTGCAAGGCTGTAACGCCTGCGATTGCCCGTGAACGCGAGTGTCGCTGTGACACGCAGATCCTTCAGCGACGCTCACAAGCTGCGGTCGTCCTGGCTTTTTCTACTCAAGTATCACGCCCTAAGCGCAGTTCGAGCTCACATAATAACGTCTTAACAACCAGCCCCTCAACACATGGTCTTTCAGTTCGTCCCTGATGGAGAGGCGAATCACTCGGCACCTTCTACAGCTTCGACGCTGAGTATAACTGCATAAATCTTTCTTTCTTTCTTTTTCTTTTGTATTCTATCGCAATGTGCAATGCTCCCTCCTAAGTTCTTTCTTCCATGTTGGCAATTGTGCCTTCACCCACGTTTTACTGCGATAGCAATTATGTGGATACTCTCGGCGGATTTTCTCAGTCTCCGTGATGTTCCGTATATGTGTGTATACGTGCATCAAAGCCACCAATAAAATTATTTCTGAAGAAAAACTTTTCGAATCTCGCTAACGGGTATACAAACCTGCAGCCCCTCGCTCCGCAGCGCGCTGCCATTACTCCATGAGTCACTCCTTCTCCATAATAGTGAAACGCACGGGACACCACATGTGGCTAAATTAAAGTTATGCTAGACGTGTGCTATGCTACAAGGTACCCGCGCTGCGTTCACGTCGTATTGCTGGTGACCTACACTAGTTTTCCATTTTGGGGATTAGCAATTACGACGCGAGGTAGTGGGAGCGCTGTGGCTCTTGTTGGTGTATGCTGCAGGTGGAAGAAATGACACTGCTGAACCGGAATCACGGTACGACACAAGCACTGCCTAAAAACTGCTTCAATCTTTCATATTGCATTGCAATATAACCCCCTGGCAACCTTACCGCACATGCCTACACAACAGCAGCTTTAACCAAAACTTGTCACAAAGTTGATGGGGTATTGGATACAAGAAGACATGAAATCATGTTCGAATGGGTGTAGGAGAGAGAAATAAGGACAAAGAGGCGGCTTTGTGCTGCAAGTTTGGCCTCAGGCACGTGTACCAACTAGGCCCTAATGAAGTTATATTTTAGTCACCAGAATCGACGCGAGAGGGAAAGCGACCCGTGGCTTCACGTGCCGCTGCGAATTTCCTGGGTCGCCAATTCTAAAACTCTCTGGTGTTTTGCTAGGGTTGTGATGTGCGCCTCCGACTTCTATTTTGACATTTAGGGCGTGGCCGTCCGTGCTCACGCGCATATCTCTCGAGGGGGAGTTTTGTACGTCTTGTGTTCTCTGCGCAGAGCTTACGTTCAAGCTATGAACTGCACGAAGGTCGCTTTGTTCGCTACAGCGGCCGCGTTTGCGAATGGAGTGAATTGCTAGCTAGAAAAACCAAAAGGCGAGATGAAGTAACAACTGTGACAGCTCGCGCTCGTCTTATGTATTACATGTGCGTTCTTTTTGTACATCCTTCTTTGTGTTTGAGCAGCGCGAAGCAAGTTTCTAGCTCCTTGCAGTTCATCTTGTGACATTCCAATTTCTTTCTCTCGCATTCACTGCTTCTCCCTGGAGGCGAAACTGTGATTTTCAGCAGCGTGAGCCTTCAGGTACTGCAGCCAAATACAAAGGTCATGCGTCAAACGATGACAGGGAGCAATAGAAGCAGTACTGGGCAGTATCGAAGATACATGTATCTTAGATACTATCTTAGATACTCCTCGGGTATCTTGTATCTGTATCGCGATACGTCTCTAAAGACGAGTATCTGTATCTGTATTCCCGATACATTCAATAATGTATCGTGTATCTTAAGATACAAGATACTGCTATAAAAAGAAGACCGAGCGAAACAATTAACGGTGGCTGAACTACGCTTCTCAAGCTGATAGTACTGCTACTAAGCTACTTGAATAAAACTAACGACAGTGACATTGTTTTATATATCTGCCAGAGCTCTCCAGCGAGGGCAGCACGTCCTTATTGGTGGAGCACAGTCACGTGGTGGCGCTCGCGCGATCTCGACAAAAACAAGCCCGCGAACGTCTACGAGCAGTCGAACTTCGCTTTCTCGCAATTTCTTCTTTCTTTTTACTCGTGTCGGTACCAGGACACTTCCTAGTAAACACTGTACTGTTCTACGTACTCTAACGCGTACGAAGCTCTCGCGAAAATTCTGATGCTCCTAAAGTGTCGTTATCAAAGTTTCCCTTGCGTAGTGCTTCGTTACGAAGCCTGAGGAATGCAAGAATGGGGTTTATTTGCGTCTCGGGGCTTTCACACGACAGCGATTTAAAAGATCTCATGGATGTAAGTTTGACTTACATACGATGAGATTGACTTATATGCAAATGAGATTCTAAGAACTGTCGCTCCACTGGTGCTGATGTTAGATGCCATAGAACAAGCACTTACGTAACATAAGATATCTTGGCCTACTGTATCTGTTCTTCCTGCTTAATTATTCAAGCGGGTATTTTGATCATAATTTGATTGTCAGCATGAGTGCTATCTTTTTTGTCCTCCGTTTGCATCACATCTAAAGGAAGCCCGCGAAATATGACCACGTGATTGCCCTCGTGCGCTGCGGTTCTGCAGCGCTCTCAAACCCGCTTCGAGCGAAACAACCGGCGCGAGGACCATGACGAAATAACCGGCCGCCGCTTGATGCATCGACTTCACAGTGCGTCAACATTCCTGACGACCGCACACGGCAAGGAAACGCCGTCGTCCTCGATATGCTAACAGCTCGCGCGCCGGTTGTTTTGCTCGAAACACGTTTGAGAGCGCTGAAGTAGGGTAGCGCACGAGTGGCGCAGTCACGTGGTTTCATATGCTATTTCGCGCGCTTTCCTTTAAAATCGAAAAGAAAATCACCACGCAGAATGTACTTCGCCACCAAAAATTGGACCGGTTGTTTTGGAATGCCCTCTACGACGTCATGGCACCCACTTGGTCGTAAACGAATATTAAAAATCATTTTTTGACCTCAGTTAATCATAATTGACCTCAGTTAATCAGCCAGTTAAGCGCAATATAAAACACATTACAAGGATCGCCACATGAGGGTAAACCATACTCCATTGATTTCATTCAGTCGCGGTTAAAGCGGCACTAAAGAGAAACAATGAATCAGTTTAGGTTGATAAATTGTACTTTCAGAACTCTAATGTTGTTAATTTCACCACCATAGATGTATTAATAAAGGAGAAAATGTAGTTCAAAGTTTCATTTTTAAGTTTCGCGCCAAAATCTCCACGCGTGACGTCATGAATTTCAAAGTGTACTTATCGTATTTTGGCGCCATTGGCTCAACAAAGCTTGCTCAATCTTGGTATATTAAATCTATGGCCCCCTCAGAGGACAATGTACTTCATTTTTACCGTTTAGGAACTACGTAGGCCATAGTAGGCGCCGTCAAAATATGTGACGTCACGGCGAATGGTGTGGAAACTTCAAGGTGGCGTCGCCACCCACTTTTTCTTTTTGCGCGATTTCTCGCTTACTAAGCGTCTTCTCGCAGCAAGCGTGGTGTTTCTGGTGTCATGAAAGAGTAGTTTACTAATAGGAGAAAAATCGTTTTGCTCTTTAGTGTCCCTTTAACCACTTTTTTAGATATTTGATTCTATAGTTACGTGAAACGACCTGTGGACGTAATCACTGTGATCGATACGGAACCGCCTTGCTATTTGACTAAGGTATATTGGTTTTCTTTCTTGAGGTCACCGTAAGGTTTTTCACTGTTGCAAATCACGAGATAGTCGGAGCCATAAGTGACAATAGCAGTGGTATCCTGCAACGCTTTATACCACAACAATACGCCTGAGACAATTCTCGACGGCACTAGTTCTCTCGGAGAAGAAATTTCAAAAGATTGCACGTTAGTCAATATGTTGCTAACGAACGCTTTACGCCAGCAGGTAAGTAGAATATACAAATCATTGCAGTTTTAAGTCTTCCAATGTAAACATGATGCATCACGAAAAAATATCGCTACCAGCGTTGTTGCTGCATTTCAGGTGATCCGGTATTGCGAAAACAGTAGTACGCTTACGGACAAGGTAGGACTGCACAGCGGTATTTGCGCCATCGTGCGGAGGCTTCTTATTGACGTTCATGTATCCAGATAGCAACCCGCTAGCTGGTCGGCAAGTAGAGAAGCGGCCCACATTAATTACAAAAGTGTCTAACAAGAACCATTGACAGCGCAGCGTATCAAGAGCTCTCATGTTAAGCTGAGTTGTTTCGGAATTTAATATATCTTGAGCAGTAAGACAGAAATCTGGGGACACAAAGAAATATTTTCTCAAAATTAAACAAAGTTGGTCGCAGTTAAGAGAATTCCGATTAAAGATTTTTGTTCATAAGCGTTTCCTGCTTCATTATATCGATATATAAGAGCAAATTTGCAAATGTATCGAAGTATCTTACGATACAATGGGAAGTATCGTATCGGATACAATTATTCCGGAAGTATCTTGTATCTGTATCTCAAATACTTCTTGCCTGAGTATCTTGTATCGTATCGCGATACAATTTCAAAGTATCTTTGCCCAGCCCTGAATAGAAGGCATCACTGAAATGTGGCAACGTGAAATCGCAAGTCATCTCGCTGAAAGATCTCAATTTCATGTAAAAAACGGCTCATCGCCGACTAGCCAACAATCAAGACGGCGCATACAAACACGCATGCGTCCAGTGCACCTTCGTACGCCTGTTTGTGTACACCGGTGTTCATGTACACTCGTGGGTGACTTACGCAGCCGCCACCGAAATGTGTAGCTCATACACAACCATTGCATATGAATGAAACTAGCATTAACACTGATAAAAACATTCAAAGATCGTAGTGGATGCCGCCCAGAGTAGACGCTGGCACACTCAGCCTAAAACACTAGTCGGCGAATAGAACCCTAGGTCGAAAAGCTTAGTCTTGCTATTCGCGATTGGGAAGATAGGCTGGTATGAAAGGTATAAACACTTCTCGAACAGAGGTTGCCGCTGGAACCATTAAATCACAAGCAGACTTGTCCTCACCCCTCTTCATCTTCAAAGAATCCTGATCTTTTATAGCTTCCATCTTCAAGTGAACTTGTGCGTTATCAGGATTTATACTTGTATAAAGAAATACAGGTCACTTGGTAACTCTCCGTTTATCGCTGTTAGCTTATGGCTTTCGGAATGGATGATGGTTTCTCCGAGCAAGTTGCTTATGAATATTTTTCGCTGACTTTGTATGAGTAAACAGCAAGCAGATGAAAACTTCTGAAATAGTTGTCGCAAATAATTCTTGCTAATATTTTTTCAGAAACGGAGGATTGCTCAGAAAACAGAGCACTCGAAAGACAGAAAGGACGACACCTGCGCAAACGTACAACTATTTTATTCACACCTTAGGAGAGTGAATATATAAGACAGAGAGAGGGCAAAAAAACAGAAAGAAGGGACCCCAACATACGCAGATCAAACTGCAAAAGTGGCATAGGTGATCAAAACCCATGTTTGGCTCAAGACATGTAAAAACGCATATTTACTTTTATAAATACAAATCGAGGGGGTGCTTACACAAACACTCCCAATTCTGTCGATATGAAACGCCTTAATCAGTTCAAGACAGGACGTGAAGTGATTGCGCCTGCAGTGTGCACCGACGTTTCCCACAGCCAAATCTTCACACCTTACAGGTTTACTCGCCTCCGGTTCACTAACGCACCATCACTTTGCAGATATGCTTCATGAAGTTGGGTTCCAAATAGATGACTTTACTCTAGAGACGCAAATTCGGGTCTATGGTTTCGTGTAACGAATTTTAACGCCTTGGTAAATTTCCTCTGGGATTCTTACACTGCTGCTGAGCCTAACCTAATATTTAGGCAGTAAAGACGTACGCTTAAACTCATAATACGCGTAGTATGGACTTCGACCGCCTTGATGATATACGTGCAGAGCACTTTAGGGGCCCGGGCTGCCATATGCTGTCCTAGCTTGGCGTAACGCAGACGAAACCATGTGTGCTGACACGCGCTAGCGCGTTCGGGCCTGTGTAAGGGGCTGGGTAAGACGCCATGGCATCTCCCCCTTACGCTCCCTCAGTAATAATATGATGGCGTCGGGGAACGAGATTCTGCAGACGCGCGATGAACCAACGCATTGTATCCTAGTCAGCACACGCGGGCACGCGCTAGCGCGTTCAGGCCTGTGTAAGGGGCTGGGTAAGACGCTGTAGCCTGTCCCCCTTGCACTCTCTCAACAATCACGTAACAGCGTCGGGGAACGAGATTTTGCGGACGCAAAATCTCGTGTGAGTTGAATTGACGATGAATATTGACGAGAAGACGACAACAATTACAAAATACGAGGATAAAGAGCGCACAATTTTATTTATTTCCGGTGAAAATAAATATGCAGTTTCATAAAGCGCACTACAATCGAAAGAAAACCAACCAGCCTAATGTGCGTCGTTACACAAAGACGCAAATTCGTGACGGCGCACGAAGGGAACGTGTAATCCTCCACTTGCACTTTCAATAACTAAACTCACAATTGCTTGCTTGCATAAGCTCATAATTGCTAGCTTTCAGATCGCCCCTGCGTAAGCACAATTTCTTGTGCATACTCAAAGTACTTGTAAAACCAATGGCGTTTGCAGTCCTCTACAAACTCACACTCCCGTATGTCCCGAAGGAACCGCGTAACTTCGAAGAAACATTTTTTTTGGTATCGTGAAACGTGATCTCGGCACAATCGACAGAAATATTCCCGGTTATGTGCTTGATATCAGCATTAACATTGAAACGATGCTATCATCTGGACTAAAGCTTCGCTAGAGTTCATTGTTATTTCCTTGCCACAGTAATTTTTTTTCACAGTGTTTAATCTTTCCCACACGTTAGCCAGTTGATGACTCGACCGTAATATTTCCTCGCGATGTTACGAAAATATATTCAATTACCAATGCATTTTTTTAAATAATATCACACATGTCTCATAAGCTCTCAGAAACGCCAGGCCTGCGCGGAAAGCGCAGCACAGTCACAGCGAAAGCTGGAAGAGCGGCTTTTCTAGAGCGCGTTATAAACTCTCCTGTGGCTACTAATACAGGTACATTAGCAACGTACCCACTACGCCACAAAGCGTAATTTTTGGGAAGTTTGGAAGCACCCAGCGCGACATTATTCGTTGTTCTGCGAAGAAGCAAGGTACCATATGTAAGCGATTATGTGCAGTTTGTTGATGCGGCGGTTGATGACGATGAATAATTATGGTTGCGCCCTTTGTAATGGGTTGGAAGCTTTAAACGACCCACAAGTTACGTAATGCATATTGTGTGACGCTCGGTCGTTATTTAACTGTCCCACCACGCTTTATAACACACTTTAACCGGAGAAACGTAGAGCGAGAGAGAGAGAGAATTGACTTTATTGAGACCCTGAGGAAATGGATCCTGGGAGCCTTATGGGCTTCCTTGGCAACCAACAGAAGTGCACTTGCGAGGAACCCAGTACGCTATAAATCATTGTAATTTTTGAGAAGTAGGGCAGTAGGCACTGTGCCATTTTTCGTCATTTTACAGACAGCCGTGGTACCTGCTAAACGCATGTAAGGCATTATGCGTACTTCGTTGATGATGTGCGTGATGACGATGAAGAATTATGGCAGAGCTCTTTGTAATGGGTTGGAAGCATTCAACAACCTACTCGTTGCGCAATTCGCATTGTATGACGCCTGGTTACATAATTCGCGTTGTGCGACGCTTGGTGCTTATTTTACTCTTCTACCACGCTCTATTGCATATGCTAATGTGGTTCCTTCCCGACATGAAGCCTGTATAGGACCTTTCTGCAAAGCAGTTTCAAGCACCGGCATGGCTCAGAGGTTGAATACTGGGCTCCCACGCAGAGGGCCCAGGTTCGAACCTCGTTTCATCCTGGAATTTTTTTCTTATTTAGTTTTTTTTCTTATTTCGAGCGATACTGGTTACGGACACCGGCGGCGGCAGCGGCGGCGGTGGACAACTACGGCACCAAAAACGGCCGGTGAAATGACCTCATAACAGCTTTGGCTGTAAAAGCTGATAAACTATCCTAAAGTGAGGTGTAAAAATATTCTGGGATGGTGTGCTGGTATCACAGAACATTAAGTTTGCCCAGGTAAATCCCTCGATGGAAAGATATCTAAACGAAAGATGGCACCGATGCTTTGAACCCGTGAGAACATCTCGTCACCCACCAATCAGTTGCAGTGGATATCAATCATCCAGTGCATCTAGAAACGTGCACACCGACAGACATCGTCTTGATACCAGTAGTTCTGTGATTTTTGGGCTCTTGAAGAACATGCGCGGATTTCAAGTTTCTCCTAAACCGAGACATTCTGCATAGCGTCCTAGGTTTCGTTCATGTTTCCACTATGATTCATAATGATGCTATTAAATAAATAGAGATTGTGCATTATATATCTGTATACCACCGCGGGTGTTTGACAGTATGAAGCTGTTCGCTGACCTCCTATGCATAAATAGCAACGGAATAGTAGGAAGGTGTAGTCGGTCACAACCTACAACTCCGCCGACAATCACAGTTATTCGTCCCGCAGCTCATTTGCATGAATGATCCAGCCTCTAAAACATATTATATATATATATATATAGATGCTGAAGTGAAGTGGACGAACGAACGAAAAACGATGCTTTATTGCCAACGTTGCGGCCGGGGACCGGCCTTCGTCAGGGCACACATGCCAGTCGTCCACTTCACTTCAGCATCTATAATTCTACCGAATCCAGGAAGACCATCTACATATATATATATATATATATATATATATATATATATATATATATATATATATATATATATATATATATATATACATATATATATATATAAGTTGGTTGAGCACATAGCGAAGGTGCACATTTACGCCTGACGCGTTCTCTGTTATATCGAGTGACGTGGTTTGGAAAATAATGTTTTCGTAAGCAATATTCGGTCTTGTGCAACCTAAGATATATATATATATATATATATAATGAACAAGCACTACTAACACGTGTCTAAAGACCAAAATGGCTGTGCTACGTGCACTACCAATAAGTGCATTTTTCTTTAGGATTCATCACTGTCCCCTCCGCACAGCCAAATGCACTAGAGAATTCGGGCATGTTCCGAATGGGAACTATGCAGCGGGAGCGGGCTAGTGCGTGGATTCCGTCTGCTTCTGTAGTCCAGTTACACCAAAGGGTACACATGTTGATGAACAACAGCTGCTCCGGTGACTTGTCAAGGCCGGCTAGTTTTACCCTCTTGTCCTCTTCTCTAGATGAGGCGAAGGCGGCATAAGCAATCCTGGCTCCGACGAGATCAGCTACGTTTTCTCTGTCCAACGGATCACTCGAATCATCTTGCTGGTCGCCTGGAGACTCCTGCAAAACCAATCGTATTGTGGATTAGGTTAATGAATGATGCGCTGCTCCGAATGCAACAACGAATACGACATACTAGGCTTTACTCTAGAACAACTGCACCTTTATCCATGGTGCGGTACTTTGGTCGTGCCTTAACGCGAAGTTGAAAAATCTGTGTGTTCTTTGAATACCTTGACGTACACGTAGGTCTACATTCCTGCCGTGAGACAGGTGTTGAATCACCATTGCCAAAGACTTTTCGGGTGTTTCAGGTAATAAAATTGCCCAGAACCATTCTTTGCGGGAAAATACCAGCAACTCCGTCACCACAGTCAATTTGAAATAACGGATTCTGTGAACTTTTCAACAGCGAGCTTCGGAAACTCGTTCTACTACTGAAAAGTATCCGTGCCCAAGTATATTTCTTTTACGCTCACGAGATCACGCTCTTGTCTACCGAGGATTCTTATGGCGAGAGACAATACACTCTAAAGGCGGTCATAGAACGCATCGAAATGCATCTGAAAGCATAAGATGTACGCGAGTCTTAGTACCTTCATATCCGACCATTTACAACAAAATTGCGGACTTTCCGATACAGCATGAAATCGCTGGTTCACCTAACCAGACAGTTTCGACGGCCTCTATACTGGACATTCACATCTATGAGAACAATCTCATCAAAATAAGAGACCGAAAAGGTGAGCCACACAGTCGAAAGCATCGCAGCCCTCATAGCCCTAATAATGCGAGCAAGGACAAACCCATCGAACACAAAACCATTCCGCGCCTTTCTCGTTAGTCGCATCATATTAGCGCTTCCGTATGAGAGTACGCGTAAAGCGGTGAATGAGAGAATGCACATACTGATAAGAGACGCGTAGAAAGCGGCATAACTACAAAATTACTGCGGCACAGATCAACGAACTGCTAGCCCTATGGGCTTAAACACTATCGCGCAAGCGGGAAACACCTCACTTAATGCGCAGTGATAACGCCTCAACACGACGCCTCAAGAAAGAAGGCTTCTGAAGAGACTAGGTTACTCATTTTCACCCCGGTACTACAGGGAGGAAGAGCGACTGCTATCCAAGGTCGTCTGGGAAGCACAATTGCCGCACCACACGCTAAGAACATGCACGACACATGCAACCAAGCGGAGAAAGCCGCGTGCGCCCGAACGCTGGGCCATGAATACTGCAACGACCTAGGTACGCACTACACAGACGTAAGCCCGCATTTCTCGTGGAGACGTGAGCGGAGGTGCGCGCCAGTTGTCATCGACCACGCCTCTGTCCGCACCTGGTCAAGAGCAGCAGCGTAAGCCGCGGCCATCGCCCTCACGCTCTCAGACGCAGAGTGCAAACAACGAACTGAACCTGTCGTCATATATTCGCTAGTGGCCTGCAGCTTATTCCTGAACGGAACACTCCCCGCACAAGTGATTAAAGGGACTGTCTACCGACCGTCATCGCTTTTCTGTTTTGTACTGCAATCGAAAGCGTACAGTCTGAAGTGCCCCACCTTGCAGCGGTTTCTCTGGAAGGGGCGTAGAAATTTTTAAAACAGAAATTTTCTATCTGCGTTTGGTGTTCTTTCATTGGCGTAAAACATGCCCGCAACACTGGTTGGTGGACGCGATGACGATTGTTGTGCCGGTAAAAAATAAAACCGAAAGCACATGCGATTTCTGTAGGATTACTTTATTTTCGCTAAACACTAATATAATAAATGTAACAGTCGTTTTCAGCTTGCTAGCGGTTACATGAAGCCTTATTATGCGATTACGGAACACTTGTTTTGCTGTAATCGCAGTATATGCGTTTATTTTAGCTCTGCTGCCGCAGTCCAAGCCAAGTTGAATAATCAGAAAAAGACAATAAATGCGCAGCACATATGTGACATGCTAACAACGATACAGCGGCACGGTACAACCAGGGCCGCATGGCACAGCGCATGACTTGAAGCAGACGAAATCGAAGGCGGCGCTGCAAGCAGCGCATTTGGGCGCCTTTTTTTTTTGACGCGTGAGGAAAACAAAAACAAAAAAAAACTTTCTGACGCAACCGAAAGCTGCCTCAAATGCGTAAAATACAATTTTAGGTTATACATAATTGTTTGTAAGCAAAATGTGTCGACCTGCGAGGATCTCTTGTCCTACCAGTACACTGAACCACATCGCTGCTGGGTGCCGCTTGCGGTCATCCTTTCACGATTTTGAAGATCAAATTAGAAATATAATTCCTTTTTTGTGGGACAAAGAAAGCATGCTCGTTTCCGCCGATGTGACGAACGATCTTTTCATTTTCACCACAATCAGAACTTTTCCGAAGTCGCTTTATTGTCATAGGCCAAGGGAGGAGCAGGATTCCTGCGGTTCAAAGAGGAGGCATACTGCGCTGCCCGAAGTGACATTATCCAAGCGGCAACCAACATCGCCTGGAAATTCCTAACAGACCGTGTCGTGGCCCGAGAGCAAGCCACCAGGAGCAGACAAATACAGGAGGACCACTGTATAACCAAGGGGCGATACCTACTCCCTACTAAAAGCCTCAATAGGCAACAATGCACGAACTGGCGCCGCCTTGAAGCCAACCAGTAAAGTCATCTATTGCGCTTACACGTCGCCTTTTCAGACTGGTACGCGGCCAGGAAGCGTTGTTTGCGGAACGAACACAGAGCGACACTTGCACACAACACACGACCAGTGCACTGACCGGTCCAGACAAAGTGGTCTGACCGTTAATGAAAACAGAAACACCCAAAATACTCACACCGTGGTCTTGAGAGGCACAGCTCTCTGAACTGAACTCGGAAAGCGAACTGGCAACCATAGATCAGGCTCGATTAACTGCGGTGCCAGTACAGCCCTATCGAAGGGCACCACGCAAGACTGAGCTACGCATGTTTTCTTGTAGAAATATATTTGTTGTTGCTGACTTCTGAACTGTAAGGGCGCGTTCACACTGAGACATTCGGCGGCGAGAGCGCGCGGAATCCGCTTCGGCGGCAGCGAGATCCGCCGGAAAATCCCTTTCCGCGTCGATCGGTCCTGGACCGATTTTTGCGGCAGCTGCCGCCGGATTCCTTCACCGCGAACCAAACGGAACGCGAGTCGAACATTCGAAAAATGGCGGCGTGCCTGTGACATTGCAGTCGTCGAAGCCCGCAGCAACAGCGAATTCTTTCGTAATCATCCTGTAGCTCTCGACAAGTGCCAAGTGTTGTCGCGATTATCATCTTTGCAATACATTATCGCGATATCGCAAAACGGGTAGCATTATCTCGGCTCGACCAAGCTTCTCGCGTCTTGCAAATCAGGACGAACCAACCACAGCTGCTTGCGTCGTTTCTTGTTCGGCGAATGCATGTTTCTCCTCGTCAGACATCGTCAGAAAATCGTTTTTCAGCACGCCCAGCATTTCGACGACCCTGCTCCTGTTTATGCGCTTCGCCATAACGAATCGCGTACACAACGCAGAGCGCGTCGATGCCAGCGTTCCTTCGCGCGAAGGGACGATGACAACTAGACGCCCTAGTTTCGGCGGTGCGGTTGCTAAGCGGTGTTAACAATGTTCAATTTCGGCGGCGTGCGAATTCCGGTCGCTGTGGCGGGCGGATTCCCCAGTGTGAATGAGCCATACCTTACATCCAACAAAAAAAGTTTCTTCTTCTGCACTGTTCCACTTCTTTAACCTCTTCCCTACCGAAGAAAGATCTAAGCAAGAAAGAGAGATGTTGTGCGCAAATTATCATTGCACGAGGGTTTCAGGAATGGAGGCAACAAAATACTGTGAAGGGGTAAAAATTCATGCTTACTAATGAGGACTCTATTAACAAATATGGCAAAAACACGGCCAATAAATGTGAATCCAGGCTTTGAGTGCTTGAATTATGTTTTGAATGATACCCAAAATTGATTAGCATAACTTGTGTTTGCACCACCTTGTACACACAATAAATGAATAATGGCCAAACTTAAAACAGTAAGGCCAAGGCAGCCGCAGCCGCACGCTACAAGATCTGTCGGCTGTGTTTTGTTTTGTTCGCAGACGAGCCGCTAATGTTAACGTCTCCTGCTAACTCTTGAAGAATGAGTAAATAATACTGATGGCGATAAACGATCGAGTTTTCAATTACACTGAGCTGCTGGCTTTTGTGTAACTTGCTTCAGAAGTGATGTCCACAAATGTGGAGGCTGGTAGTGAATAGGTTAAAAGCATCAAATGGTACGCAAGGGTGCTTCACGGATGCGGTCGCCCATTTGACGTTCGCAAAAGTGTTCCCTGTAGATGGCAAGTATGATGATAGAACTCCAGGCAGTTCCGCCTCTTAACAAAGCTTATCGTAATTTGAATCATTGTGGTCAGAGTTCCGAAATGTTTTTCCTATCATTGCAGCATAATGTCACGTCGTCCGCATAAGCAATGTTGTCGCTTCTGTTCACTGCAGCTGAAAGCTTTGGATAGTTTATTATTGAAAAATGGCCAGGCAGATGAATAATGGTTATGGACGTTAAAACACAACGATTATTTTTTTAAAGCCTGCTTGAATATCGATTGAGCAATTGACATACGCCATGGTCACCCTATGAGTTATTAGTCTGCTGAAATGAATGTGCCCAAAAAAAGGATAACAATTCAACATGTGATACACAGTGGAAAGCCCTGTCCTAGTGATGCTCTGATGCCTGAATACCTTTGTGTGTGAATCCAGAACATTCCAGCACGTACCCTGGGCCAATCGCCCGTGCTTACAAGGAATGAGTGTTGAAGCGAAGCTTGTATTTTCCCATAAATGTCGTTGGCGGTATAGTTGTTACTGAAATAAACAAAGAAATATAGGATGGCCCGGTGCCGCCGAGCACAATCAAATGCGGGTTCGCAGGTCGCACGCGCATTTGTAGCCCGTGTTTCGAAATCACTGACGTTCTCTCTGTTGTGCGATTTTTGACGATCGGCCGTTTCTAATGCCGCAATCTGGTATTTTATCGACGTGCCACATTTTACGTTGGCACATTTTATATATGCCTGGATACGAACGTATGACATGGGGGACGATCGGAGATCTGTTCGTTCCGCTTGTTCGTTCTCCTGGGGAAGAACAAGCGCGCTGATTGGCTGAAGCGGGAGATGCCACTCAAGGCCGGGGGGTGTCACCATTTCTTTTTTTTTTTGCTTGATCTTTTCTTTTTTGGTGACGTCATATCGCGTCATAACGAGCAGGGTGATCGGAGATCTCTGTTCTGCGCCGTTCGTTCTGCACCCATTCTGACGGCGCACGCGATTAGCCGAAACCGGAAAAAACCACGTCTCTGAGGGGCGTAGCCATTTTTCTTTTTGCTTGATCTTTTATTTTTTGGTGACGTCATACCGCATCAGAACGAGCATGTCGTCTGCTATAAACGAACGGATCGCGAGGCCGTTCGCACGCGTTCTCTCGAGCGAACAAACGGCTTCGCACGGCATGATGCGGCGGTTGCGGCTGCCGCAACAGCTGATTTTCAGAAAATGGCGCTTGCGACGTGTGCTTCTTTTGCGGTTGGAGTTGCGAGATGCGTTTGAAGCCATCAGCGAGTGCGGCTTCGCTTTCAGTTCTCGAAACGAACAGTGCGAACGAAATGAACGGGCCTGCCACTGGGCTGTGGTCTTACACGCAGGGACTTCTTAGTTCAAAAGCGCTACCAGCTCTTGCCACGTGTCGTCCCGGTCCTCACTCGTGAACGACGGCCCCAGCGGGCGCGATGGCGTAGCTATCTGTGGGTGCTCTTTTATAAAAGCCAGCTTAAGCTCCTCTTGACGATTCGACACCCGGGAGCCAAGCCAGACATTACTGTGGGACGACAACTTGAAAAACTGCGCCAACCGCTACTTTTCTCTCTTTTTTTTTTTTCGCGTGCGCGATTTCACATAGCGATCAAGTTAGAAAAACTAACACCAATAAATATCAGCGCTCAAACCTATTGCTGTTTCAGAAACTGGTTGAGCTTGAAAAGAAAAACAATATTTTTTCGTATAACAACTGTATTTACTAGAAGGCGAGAAACACTTCGTTTTGAAATATACTGTCCCCTTGCCGAGGACAAACGATGCGCGTCTACTTCCGGAAAGCTCGCCGCTCACCGCTTGACGATTGGCTGTCCTCTTCCTCTCGGCGGAAGAGAGCTGCGGACCGCCCACTTTTGTGACGTAACACCGCCAGAACGAACGCGGAACGAACAGAGATCACCGATCCCCCCCCCCCTGAGTTCTTGCCTGCAGAAACTTGTGTTGCTCTACTATGTGATAGATCGCGGCGCAATTCCCGGAGCCGAGGAAGGAAAAAGTAAAGGAGCGAGGGGCGTTGGGCAATCCGATGTCAATAATAACAAAAGATCGAAACAAGAGTAAGTTGGCTGTATTGTGCTAATAATGCAAGGGCAGCTTCTTTACTGCAGGAGCTGTTCCATGTCATGGACAATTTGACGTCCAGCGTCACGCAGCAGTAGAGCCAGCACACTTAGGGAGGATCACAGCAGCTGCGCCATGGATGACAGTTCGACCGAGGGCGGCGACGACGACGTGGAGCTGCTGATCCCGAGCTTCAAGAGCAGCAAGCACATGTAACGCGGCCGCACAGCGAAGCCACCAACACCAAGGTTCCAGAGAAGGAAGGGCAACGCGAACGGGAACGAAATGAAGTCCGCTTCAGCGACACATGCAAAAACCGCAGTTAAGCAAAAACAACAAAACCGTGAATAAGAGCAGTACAGCAGTATATATCGGTCCGTCTGTCTGTCAAACGATTCAGCCGCGTGGCCAATGTTTAAGCACTTGCTGAACGCCCAGCCTTAATGAAATTGTAGCCGAGTCCATTCCATACTTGTGAACATTGTCGTTCAAAAAGCAAATATTACGCACATCTGAGGCGCAACAACAATACATAAGTATAAGGTGGTGTGTTCCTTCACTAGAAATTACAGAGACATAGCTCTATAAACCATAGTGTTTCTTAGGCTGCGCTAAAGATGCGGCTGCGCTGAAAATGCGAAGGTATGCACAAAAAAGCCCTCTGCCGACGATACGATGCTGCCACCGGTTTCGCGACGTATTGAAAGATAGCGTTCATATCTCACGCAGCGCCTACTCTATCGTCTTTCGACGACATCTGTAGCGAAGCACGTAGATACACGGCCATTTTTTTTTTGCGTTTATAAGTGACCGTGTACAATTTTCGCCGTCAGGCCCGGCACGTTGGTCTAGTGGTTATGGCGCTCAACTGCTGACCCGAAGGTCGAGGAATCCCGTCCACGGCGGGCGGCTGCGTTTTTGATGCAGGTGAAAATGTTTAAGGCCCGTGTACTTAGATTTAGGTGCACGTTAACGAACCCCAGGTGGTCCAAATTTCCGGAGCCCTCTACTACGCTGTCCCTCATAATCATATCGTGGTTTTCGGACGTTAAACCCGAGATATTATTATTATAATTCTTGACATAATTTTTATGACTGAAAAACGTCAATGAAGTCTTGGTGGACCCCGGCATAAAACATTTTTGTGTTTTATGCCGGGGTCACATCCTACAAATTGTCACATCCTACAACTCTTCCATATGAAGAGCGGCTCTCAACTTAATTAAAAAGGTTAATTAGTATTTTTTTGCTAATTACTTAGTTGATTGTAACTAAGTCAAGGAAAGGATTTCCCCCTCTGCGTAGAGTTCGTTTGCAAAGACGAGTACTGCTTCTGATAGCATATATATATATATATATATATATATATATATATATATTTATAGGGTGTCCCAATTCTCATGCAACCCTATTTAAAATGACACAAAAAACAAAAAAAAACAGGAGCAGAATCACAGGAAGCACACGTAGTGCGTACTTACAACTAAAATAATTTAGAGGGCAAGCGTAAAAATACACCTGTCTGTGCAATTGTCATAGCAAGAAAAGTAAAACGTGTCCTTAGGTAGTTGAATGTTTACTGTAAACGGACAAAAGAGAGACTGTACAATGTATATTAATGCTTGGCAGCAATAAAAACGTCTAACACAAACGAAACCACCCTGACATTTACTTCATCCCTACGATTAACATCCAAGATCTATGGTAAAACAAACCCTTGAGGTAGCTGTAGTTGTAAATGGTGGCAGTTTAATCAGAGAAAACGATATGACAGACTGAGAAGTGTCGCTCATTTTACGCAAATCTTGGGCTAGGGTGAGCATCCCGCGGCGTTTTGAAGATTTATTGAACATCACGACTGGACTTGAGCGAAACGCTAGGCGCGTCATGTCTCCTCTGTAGCCCGGCCGTGATTTTCCTCAGGGCGAGTTCAAGCGGGAACGCGGTGTTACCGTCAGGCGCGAGTCGCAGAACTATGCTTGGCACGGATGGGTGCTATGGGTGAGGCCGACGCTTGGACTAAGATTCCCACATCGAGATGTGTCAAGGCGTTGTCGAAAGTGCACTTCTCCCATTGGAAACGTCTAGAATCAACGACGCTTTGCAGGAGCTAAGGCGGAGGCCACGGTCATGATGCATAAATGCTACGGAATATATCAGGAACAAAAAAGAATGCAGAAGCCGAAAAGCGAGAGAAGCGGCCGGTGGTGATCACCTATGTACGTAATGTATCACATAGACTGAAAAAGATAGCGAACAAACATGACGTCCCTGTTGTATTCTCAGCACCACACAAGCTGATAAGTCTTTGTAACAAAGTCAACAATGCAAATGAAACCAGAAAATGCAATAGATGTCAGATAAAACATGCGCAGAGGTTTGTCGAGTGCGACGTAGAAGTGGTGTACAGTATTCCGCTAACCTGCGGAAAACAATGTATAGGACAAACCTCGAGATGCATTAACACAAGACTTAGAGAGCATCGGTACAATTGCGAGCAAGTCGCCCACCCAGGGAATCTAGCAACACATTGTAATCGATGCTCGTGCGCGCCTGAATTTGAAAAAAACAAAAATTGTAAAACACGTGAAAGATAAAAAAAGAGAGATTGGTGTCTGAAGCAGCCATCATGGCTTCTCTGGGCGAACAAAACTGCGTGAGCATGCCGTCTTTACATTTATCGCCTGTAGAAGTAATTCGTTTAGTGAAAACACGAAGGGTGGATGACGTGTAGGCGAGTGTATGTGTGTTTTATCACTCTGACGTGTACCCTGTACTCGATATATATTTGAACAACGCACGAAATAAATCAGTTGAAAGTTGCGCTTGGTCTCGTCTACTTCTGTTCGTCTGTACGTCTTCTTCGTCGGTAGTGTTTTCATAAAATGGCGCATAATTAAGACATCGGAGCCCACAGACACCACATGCTCTAGCGGCGAAACAACCGGCAATCATTATGTACAGTGTCGCAATGAATACGGGCCCAATGCTGGGCAGGCTGATGCACGCGACATAAGCGTCCAGGTCGACAGCCACTCGGCCTCTACTTTGCTCACTACCGAAAATGACAAATGGATGAGAGATGAAACGGAGATAAGGAGCCAGATACTGAGTCTAAACTATCCGTCGACGAATACAAAGGCGAGCTCAAGCAACTGACAACAGGCCGCACTTTTCACGCGTGTCACATTGGCTCAAGTTGAGAGTCGGCATACGACTTTAGACTCGAACAGTGCTTGTTCGCACTCATCGGTCATTGTTGCATGAAGCGCGCTTCATATTCAGCTGCTTTTTCGTTTTTCGCACCACTACTATCTAAAGGCTTTAAGCTCTGAAATGGTGGAATCACCTGGCACAGTTCCCCATTTTCTGGCCCCAACTTCGGCTTTGTCTCGGCGGCAACAAATGCAATTCTGAAAAGCGTTACGAAGGGGACGGATGACCACGTACATCATTAAAAGCAGTCTAGTGATATTTTGTGCAATTAGCGACCAAAATCCGGGCTTGCGTGTATTGGGTGACACGAAAGCGCCCATGCTTCAGTATTACCTCCTGACAAATGTTGCTTTCAAAAATTGACTTTCGTAGTCATAAACCGACTCTCAGTGACAAAACAATCGCGCATCACTGGCATGCGAGCTCTGGTATCGGCCTAGCAGACGACGCGCTAGTGGCGCCTCGATCAATTGGCCGCGAAATACATATCCCTTTGAAATGTACTGGTTGCTCATAACGACAACTGCTACATGATTTCCATTTACAAGATGTCATTATACTTACAACAGCACGAATACAGCCGAAAATTGAACCATATAGCAGCTTCTAATCCAGCCACGGCATTAGTTTCCGCGAGTGACGACTCGACGGCGCGTCTACTCGAGTAGCGGCACCTGGCGGCTAAAAGCTGCACTTACGCCGACGGCTTACTGCCATTGCGCTCCTCTTCTTTGCCCGCGCCCAGAAAGATGGAAGAGGCGCTGGCCGGGCATCTGCAGCAGGCTGCCAGCCATATCAAACAGACACCTGCGTCTGTGGGGTTGTTGCAGATGCCCAGTTGAAGCTGTCACTTAACGAACTGACCAATGCGCGTTGCCACTTGTGGGAGCGGTTTTGTAAGTGATTCCATCACTCATAATCACTTATCTAGGGCGAGTATTTGCTGATCGCATGCTGTCTGCACAGCTGAATGGGTTCGATGCAGTTTTGAGATGCGCTTTAGTCTACGTCATAACACTGCCATCAATGCCCGAGTATGCAGCGTGCTTCCGCGAGTAGAAACGCAAAAACTAAGGTCTGTGTACTGGATGTTGTCCTAAAGACGCTAGTGTGAGGTGCAGATATAGTATGATACTTCCAGTGCGTGCGCAATAGTCAGCTAAATGTTTAGGGCATGCCACGCTGGACACGTGAAAAAGTCGCGACTTTCGACGGCGCGCGTTGTTGGGGCGGCCGCCGTGCACTCCTTTTCCTCATTTATGTCTGCTGTTTTCGTGATTTGCCTGCATCTGCGATGACGTTCGGCTTTATAACAGAATCGAGAGAGTGTACGTGGCTGTGGCCACTTTGTGCGATAATTATAGCATATGCCATGTCTCATGTCAACGGACGACCGCGTGCGCTGTTGTCGTTGGGGGGCTCGTACTTTCATGTGTTTAACTGAGTGTTTATTGATGGGATACGATTGCAAAACACGCGGTCTGTAACCACTCACGGCGTGCCCCTGAGTGTCGGAGGATGTGCTTGGGTGTCTGAGTATGCCGGCGCAAAGCCGGGCTTATCCTGAAAGCAAATTTCGAAGCGATTTCTCAGAAGATAAGTGCTCGGATTTGTTCGAGGCCAGTGCTCATTGCGAAACGAGGTTCCCGCCTTCTTTTACGTGTAATATTGTTTTAGTTGGGAAATAATTTAAAACAAAACAACTGTGTCCGATGTGTGTACAGCAACGGTGTGCTGATAAATGGGTTGTTTAAAAAAACTATCAATTCACAATTAACATTAATTTACTATGCGTGTGGTTGCTGGTTATTCCCAGAATCGCGGACCGCTTCTCCAGCCTATTCACTCTATTTGACAGCCACACTCGGGAAAACGAAGGTGTCGCAACGGTCTGGCGCTTCACCACCAGCGATGTCAAAATCAACAGCGGCGTTCACTCTGTCAACGAGGCATACGATCCTACATTTCCTTTGGTCGGATAGGACGACGTAGGAAAAAAAGGTGATTGGCACACACGCAAAGCAGCCTGAAACAATTGCGTTTGCTGTTCAGCAAAGCTTTGCAACTGAAGAAAGACAAAAAATTACACCATCTTCCGCTAAAGGGAACAATCTGTGGATGCGAGGCAGCGGGGAGATGGCTAGCTTGAGTGGCATACGGTGTAATTATTTTTTTTGCGTTCTTGAGCCTGTGCCTTCCTCTGGCATGGAATCAGCACTGTCTTCCAGTCTTCATCCAGCTCCCGCTGCCTGGAACTTCCGGCGTCCGAGGTATTCGACTCCCGCAAAGTCGCAAGATTTTGTGCGTCTGCCTCTCTGCAGTTCATGCCACTGGTGTCGTCGTGGTATTCTTCAGCGAGGGAAGGAGAACACGAGCGCCCCGCGTCTAGAGCCACAGAAGCAGAGGCGGCCATCGGCCGCTCGTGCCACGTCAAGGCGCCCAAGGCGTCGCTGATGCCCACTCGTCGCAGGAGAGAATCAATACTATCTGGGGTTTAACGTCCCAAAACCACGCTATGATTATGAGAGACGCCGTAGTGGAGGGCTCCGGAAATTTCGACCTCCTGGGGTTCTTTAACGTGCACCTAAATCTAAGTACACGTGCCTCAAGCATTTTCGCCTCCACCGAAAATGAAGCCGCCGCGGCCGGGATTCGATCCCTCGACCTTCGGGTCAGCAGTCGAGCGCCATAACCACTAGACCACCATGGCGGGGCGCAGGAGAGAATCAGGAGCAGAGGTTGAGGAACGGAAAAGGCGCAACTTCTGCAACTCTAAATGGGAGCATGGCTCAGCGCATTGGGAGAGAATGACGCGAGCGAAATGGCGGGAGCCTAGGAAAGGAGAGAGAGGGGGAGGGGACGCGCATGCGCTGACTCATCACGTGGGGGAGAGGCTGCGCTGCGGCTGAGGCGCGGAGGAGAAGAGGAAGAAAGGTGACCGAATACCTGCGTAAAGGAGGAGAGTGGGAGAGAGGGTTTGCGCAAGCGCAGTAAGGGTGGTCACACCGCACACCACCACAGAATTGAAGTACGCCATATGCTGCTTCACATCTAAAAGTTTGTTTTTTTTGTGGACTGATGACTGCGTCATCAAGGCGAGGCAGTCCACCGGTAGCCGGTATTTTCGCATAAGGCGCGAACGGACCTGGCGATTTTCGCCTAAATTGACTGGGCTTTCTCGTCCGTCTTTTACTGTCCCTTCATGCGGTGTCGTACATTCCCATCAGCGAAATTCAATCGTGCTTTTCGAATAATTATCATTCATTGACACACTTCGACTCACGTAGTCTTCGCAAGCATTTTCATGATTACCAGATATTACTGTCTTCTTTTTTCCATTCTTTTTTTCAAATATATGTGTTTCTGAAACATGCATGAATGCTTCAGATGGTGGCTCAGCAATGTTCATTCGCTTTGACATTCGCTAAAAGCGAAGATTTGTTCTGCACTTAAATATCAGTTTGTGGGTATCTTTGGATAGAGGTAGACAGCTCTGTAATAGGCGCTGATAACGTTGTCTTTGGTACCATTTATCGATCATCTCATACACCACTGCTTTTGGTGAAGCACTTGGCGCTATTTTGACACTCTTTCGAAAGAAAAAAAATCCGTTATCATCATGGGTGATATTAACATTATTTACTTGATGCTTCTCCAAGTATAGCTCAGTTTGTCAGCTTTTTCCAAGGTTATGGTCTTGAATCTTTAATTTCCCTTCCCACCCGTTGCCCTAATAACAGTTTTGGAAGACTTATTGCTCATGCTTCTTCATCCTCCTGCATTCGTAGTAATTTTACGGATCATTTCCCAGTGGCACTTTGCATCAAGAATAGACCCCGCGTTACTAACGTGAACTTCCTTACGAATAAGTGTGCCGGCACAACATTTGTAGAAATGGTATCGAATTCTGATTGGTCTCGTCTCAC
Organism: Rhipicephalus sanguineus; assembly: GCF_013339695.2. NCBI lineage: Eukaryota > Metazoa > Arthropoda > Arachnida > Ixodida > Ixodidae > Rhipicephalus > Rhipicephalus sanguineus. The sequence goes on from NC_051186.1 coordinate 108,337,057, forward strand.
TTCATGAACGATTTTGAATCAGCATACACCACATTCGTCTTCGTAATATCCAACTGCGTATCTTCATCGACAACTTGGGTTCAATGCCATAAATGGTATTCCTCCCCTCGGGATCCGTGCTTAACCAAAGGATTTCTTATAGCCTACGTGGAAAATGTAACGTATAAAAATAAAAAGACAAGCAGTTAATATCCGTCTAACTGTTTGTTACAAGCAATATTGTAACACATTGAGTGCGGTTTTGAAGGATGCGAAGAAGCGCAATTATCAAATTGAAATCAATCGCACTGGCTAATTCATAAAATAGGAATGGCGCTTGATCAATTCCTTTCTTAGTAAAACCATTAATCCACTAATAGCCAACGTTAACCATGATGGTTCAGTGATATCACCCCCACTAGACATTGGCAACGCATTTAGTGACTACTAGTCCTCTCGTTCCATCAGTGCGCATGAGGAACTTGATCATTGCGGTCATTCATTTTCTTTTTAGATGAGAAGTATCTTATGGCGGAGTTCAATCCGGTGGTGGTTGTGGTTTTGCATTAGAACGTTTAACTGGGCAAGTTTAACTGGGCTGTGGTCTGTTGTTTCTTCTGTTCGTCCTCGTTCTTTTGCGCGGTGTATTCATTCGAGGTGGTGGTGGTGTGCGGCGTGACCACACTTACTGCACATGCGCATACCCTCTCCACTCCCCCTCTCCCCTCCCCATTTCCACTCTTCCTCTGAAACGTGGGCTAGACATGCCGAAATTCTCTCCTGCAACGCCGCGATGAGCACCAGCGCATGCGCGTCCCCTCCCCCTGTCTCTCCTCTCCTACGCTGCCCCCCCCCCTTCTCGCTCGCCTGCCGACCGCGTTCCCCGCTCGCCCTGTGAGAATTAACGGCAAGCCTAGAGGGAAGACAAGACGCGCGTAGCGTTCCTCTTCGCGTTCCACGACGCGAGGTCGGTAGCATGGCCAAAGAACGCCAACGGAACGCGATCGTGCAAGTGCTCCGGCTTCGCATCGCCTCATGGTGCCTTTAGCGGGAAAGGGTGTAATTTGTTTTTCCTACTACCCCTGAGGAGGTAAGAAGTACAATTAGCAAAATGAAGCCCACTAGCGAAGTCACTGATGACATTTCTACTAACCACGTGAAGGTGGCTGCTGATGTGATTGCTTATGTGCTCACCCACATAATGTAATTTTAGGTGCGAAGGTCCTTATAGCGGCACCCGTTCGTTCCCGTCGTAGTGGTGTGTAACCAGTCTCAAAAACAGAGGGGGCGTGCACACATGAAGGCTCCCTAAAGACAATGCGCTGCGACAGTACGTGATATGTATCGCCCTCTCCTCTCCTACGCTTCCCCCTCTTTCTCCTCTCCTACGGTCCCCCTCCCCTATCTTGCCTTGCGGCACAGCGGCGCCGACGCAGGCAGCGTCGCGACAGCATCTCGATTGAAAAAACCGACCGCTGGCGCTGCACAACCGTTCACTGACCACCCCGTATATATAGGCACTGGATTTTGACCTCCAAGGTAGTGCGTGTGTGCGATTTCTCCTGTGCGTGATTAAACAATGAAAATTCACAGCGTACATGTAAAATTAAAGTGAGCTGCAAGTCGTCATAACCCTCATCGAACCTTTAGTATAAACGCGCCCGATCTCACGTCGGTGATGATGTACTGGGCAGAATTCACGGAAGATTCATGGTTTACCGATGAACCTCCGCAGCTTCGCCCACTCATCATCATTCACCCCGTGGATATGCTGTGATTTTTTTTGAATCCGATGTATTTCCCCGAGAGTTAATGATTAGTAAGGTAATTCCAGTATTTACAAAAAGTGACAGATGCTTCATTTCTAATTACAGGCCTATATCCGCTCTTCGCTTTTTTACCAAAGTAATTGAAAAGCTACTACACGTTCGACTCTCTAGGTACCTTAGAAATATTAACCTATTTCCTCCGAAACAGATTGAGTTTAGACAAAGATATTCGACTAATTTAGCGCTCATTTACTTTACAGAAAAATGCAAACTAGAAATTAACAAGGATAACTCCATTGGTTATGCTATCTTAGATTTTATAAAGCGTTTGGTGCACCTAATCATGACGTTCTCATCTCAGAACTTTCATCATCTGGCATTGATGACAACTACCTCAGTTTTTTCTGAAGTTATTTTTCTGATCGAGAGCATTTAATATCCATCTCCGTCATCGGTTCGACAAAAAAAAAATAACTAACATCGGTGTTCTCCAAGGCTGAATTCTGGGCCCGCTTTTATTTCTACTCTATATTAACGACATTCTTCATATTGATATATATCTATGTGTATACTATGCGCATGCATATCTGTACATAACTGCGCATTGTACATTTTAACGTACTTTAAGTGCTTAGTATATTTCTTTGCATTTTTTGTTCTCTTGTCTTCTCTGGCTTTTTTATTTTTTTTCGTTTTCTTATTTTTTCTTCTTTCCTTTTCTTCCTCTTTATTTATTTTTAGCAAGTGTATAATCAGCATAATTATCTATATTTGACCTTGTAAAACTAGTGCACCTGCGCCCGTAGTGAATGCATACGGCATCAATGTGTAATTGTGAGCAACAATTAATCAGCATTTTTTTTTTCACTTTTGTCAAGTGCTCTACCCTGTCTTTTCATCGACTATGGGTGGCTGGGGCTTTGTCAAGCTGTCATTGGACAGTTTTTTTCCCGGCCACCTGTTTTCACCGTAAATGTTCTTGTTTTTGTTGAAAATAAAGTTCTTTGATTGATTGATTGATTGATTGATTGATTGATTGATTGATTGATTGATTGATTGATTGATTGATTGATTGATTGATTGATCGATCGATCGATCGATTGACTGACTGACTGACTGACTGACCTTCCGCAGTGTCTAACCACATCTATGAAACCATTTTGCATGCTGACGAAACGACTATCTTATGTCCGAGTAATTGAACAAGCAACACCATACCAACCCTTAACGCTGAACGTTAGTCCATGGTGTGCTAAAAATTAACTTTTGGTAAATCCCTCCAGAACCAAATGCTTAATTTTTATTGCCACGTAAAAAAAAATAACGTCCATGTTAAACCACTTTTTATTAAGTCGCATCCCGTCCACCTATCAGATCACTGTTCTTTCCTTGGGATTAAGCTCGATTGCCGGTTAAAATTCAACTTACATATTGAAGAACTACAGCGAAAAACATCTTAATGAAGTCTAGGGTGTGACGAAAACTCGTCTGGCGAGGAAAAATCATGGTCGATGAACACGTACACTCGCCTAAATAAATAAAGCAACAAAAGAATTGACGTTTCGGCGCCCAGTATGGCTGCCTTGTTCACAATGAACGAATGCATGCTGGTCTTTATTATATATGCGTCGAAAGGCGCAACGCGCTTGCGTATACCTCAGGGAGTGGACCCCGTGTCCGGTTTATCGTGTTAGTAGTTGATTGTATGCAAAAAGATTCGATGAGCAGGCGGGATGATAACTTTTTTCTCTTTTTCGATGATGGAAGCCGATTGCCAATCAAGACAGTGTCCAGTTTTTTCACTATGTTCTGCCAGAGCGTTTGAAATCGTGTGCCCTTTGGCTACATCATTACGGTGCTGCTAGGGTCTTCTTTTAAAGTTTCCAGTCTCGCCTATGTAGCACACCTGGCAGTCTTGGCACGGAATTTTGTAGACGACGCCAGGGTATCTTTCCTTTTCAAGGCGGTCTTTCACTCGAACGAGTTGTTGTTTCAGCTTGCTTGAGGGGATGTGACAGACTTGCACTTCGTAACCTTGAAATATTCTTGAAAGGGACTCGCTCACGCCTCGTGCATAGGGGAGTGAAGCCCGCTTCCTCGTTGTCGTTACCCTGGCAGAGGGGTCAGCTGCGCGCCTTTCTTCAGTTGTTATAAAACGAGTGGGGTAGCCATTGCCGATCAGTCCTGCGTCACTCTCTTCAACTCAGCTCTGCGTGCGTCGGAAGTAGAACACAATCGGTATGCGCGGTTAAACAGTGTCGATGCAACAGATCGTTTTTGTCCGATGGGATGTGCCGAATTGAAGTGGAGATATTTCCCTGTATGCGTAGGCTTTCGATAAACGCTTGTTGAAAGGCCGGATGCAGTACGTGAGACGTCAACGTCCAGGAAAGCCAAGCGACCGTTGACTTCTTCTTCAACGGTGAACTCAATTGTGATCTGGAATGAGTTCAAGTGTTCCAGAAAAGGGACGACGTCTTCACGGCGGATAATGGAAAAACAATCGGCCCATGTTCCCCTTTAGAGGAAAATGGTGTAATTTTTTTTTTACTTTGTACTCTGATTAGTTTGCGTTTTTTTTTATTTTTGGCTGGTAAGTAGGGTTCGTTTACCTTTTTCTGTAATAAGATGTCTATGTTTTGTATATGTACTATATATTGAAGAAATATCAAACTTCAAATGGGGCTCAATCATCTTCTGCTGCAAGTTTGTCACCAAAGGACATGTTACAAAAGCAACTATTTGCGAGTTGTGTTTTACACGTAACGGCAAAAAACACAGTTCTTTACCACACCTGGTTCTATTTATTCTTTTCTTGTCAGCCTTCATTACGTCTGCCTAAATCTCTTATTGTGTTGCTTTTGCATACTCGCACTACGATTCCGTTTTCTCATCATAAAGTTGCATTCTGATTTTCAGGTTACAATTTTCAATCGCTGCTCACGCTCAATAGGAGCGACATTATAGCAAGTCACAAGTCTCGTGTCTGCAGCCGTCGAGACATGACACAATGCACACCAAAGTGACACATTTAGGTTTGCTGTACTCATACAAGCATGTAAATGGGCAATACCTAAACTGCTTCATTGCAAATCACAGACCTTCTTTTAACACTGTATATTACTCTGCCGGAAAGGTTTGTTGTTTTGGCAAGTTTTATTTATATAACGTTAAAATTGAACTATTCATTTTTGCAGCAGATAGATACAACGGCAAGTATTATTGGAGTCACCTAAAATGAATACTTCCCGATTTCCGAAATGTAGTCGCGCAAAAATAGAGCATGGGTCAATTGAGTGCCTTAAAATAATTGTGTCACTTGACGCTTAGGTGGGTGTCATTTCACCCACGTAGAAGTGTCACCGGTGGGTGTTGTTGGTGGGTGGTGTTGTTGGTGGGTGGTGTTGTTGGTGGGTGATGTTGGTGGGTCAGAGTCGGCGCCCTCTAGCGGGGTCCCAAGACTCTCTTAGGAAAAGTGAAATGACTCTTATGCGAATTGTTACATGACCACTTCTGAGTGATTTAGGTGATTCTTCCCGGTGACACTTCTACGTGGGTGAAATGACACCCACCTAAGCGTCAAGTGACACAATTATTTTAAGGCACTCAATTGACCCATGCTCTATTTTTGCGCGACTACAGACAGTTGGCGAAAAAGTAGAATGAACTTAATCTATAAAGGCAAGGGAGAAAAGGATAACATTCGCTCGTATAGACCGCTAACAATTACATCGGTGCTATACAGGTTGGCGATGCAGGCAGTAAAATTAAAAATAGAAGCGTGGGTAGAACAAAATGATAGTTTGGGAGAACTTCAGAATGGATTTCGAATCGACAGGCGGTTAGACGATAATCTGTTTGTTCTTACCCAGTGTATAGAAATATCTAAAATAGAAAACAGGCCCTTATACGTAGCTTATCTAGATATCACCGGGGCGTATGACAACGTTAATCAGGAAATTTTGTGGGATATATTGAAGGAAGTGGGCATAGGTGACGACTGTGTACAGCTTTTGAAGGAAATATACCGAGAAAATACAGTTTGTATAGAATGGGAAGGAATAAGTGGCAAGGACAGCGTTGAAATTAGCAAGGGGTTGAGACAGGGATGCCCTCTGTCCCCGCTGTTATTCATGCTGTACATGGCGAGGATGGAAAAAGCGCTAGAAGGTAGCAACATTGGATTTAATTTGTCACACAAACAGGTCGGAGCGATGGTTGAGCAGAAGCTTCCTGGTCTATCTTATGCTGATGATATTGTCTTATTTGCGGACAGTCAAGATGATATACAGCGACTGGCAGATATATGCGGAAGGGAGTGTGAGGCTCTAGGACTAGGATTTAGTGCAATAAAATGTGGATTGATGGTATTCAATGATCACGGAGACCATACGGTCTTAATACAGGGCCAAAAAATACCGAGGGTAAGCGAGTACAAGTACCTCGGAGTATGGGTAAATGAGGGGGATAGATATATGGAAGTACAAGAGAAAGCATCGGTAGCAAAGGGAAAGAGGAATGCTGCAATTATGAAGCACAGAGCTTTATGGGATACAATAGGTACGAGGTGCTTCGAGGGCTGTGGAAGGGTGTGATGGTTCCGGGGCTTACATTTGGGAACTCAGTGGTGTGCATGAAGTCAGAGGTGCAATCAGGAATGGATGTAAATCAAAGGACGGTGGGCCGCCTCGCGTTGGGCGCTCACGGAAAGACGACAAATGAGGCGGTAAAGGGTGATATGGGATGGACAGGCTTTGAAGTGAGGGAAGCGCAGAGCAAAATGAGATTCGAAGAGAGGCTGAGGAAAATGAAGGAGAGTAGATGGGCAGAGAAGGTTTTCAGGTATTTGTATAGAAAAGCGTTGACACGCAGTGGAGAAAAAGAACTAGGAGGCTCACCAGTAAATATACGGCTGGCAGTGCGGGCGATATGACAACAAGGAGCATTGAGCGGAAAGTCAGAGAGGCGGAGAGGACTTATTGGATGACAGCGATGGAAAAGAAGCCGGTTCTGAGTAACTACCGAAAAGGAAAAAACGAAATAAGGAGGGAAAGGTTTTATGATAATTCAAGGGGAAGCGCTTTACTGTTTGAAGCAAGGTCGGGCTGCCTTAGAACGCGTAGTTATAAAGCGAAATTCAGTAACGAAGAAGAACAATGTACATGCTGCGGGGGAACTAAGGAAACGATGGAACATGTACTGATTGAATGTGGCGATATTCACCCAGGTATACGTGTGGGCACGAGTCTACATGAAGCCTTGGGTTTTAGGGACAACAATGGAAAGCTGAACACGTCCGCGATAGAAATAAGTAAGAGACGGTTAGAGTATTGGTGGCAGAAAAGTAGAGATAAAGTACAAAAATAAATAACTGGGAAAAAAAAGGTCATTCTGCCTTAAGAGGCAGAGAGATGGACCGTGAATTTATATTTTTTGGTATAATAACGTAGATTTAATCAATGTAGATAAGGCATTAGGACAACATGAAACAAGGAAGTTTATTTTTTTTTCTTTCTTTTTTTTTCGCCTTCGAGCCTGGTGGCAGACATGTCACCGCCCCGTTATAAAGGGGACGCTCATAGCATCCATCCATCCATCCAAGAGAGTCACCATGCCTCTTTTAAGAGCGTCATGTACGTGGCAAGTCGGAATTCTTTGAAAAGAGTCACACTCATTTTTTTCTTTGAGTTTGCGCGTAGACTAACGCACAGTTTCTCTATAGACACCGCATTGAACCACAAGCAGTGCCTATGTCACGTGCCCAAACATACATCGCACTGCACTTTTTTCAGCATCCGTATGTTCTCCCGCTAAGACAGCTGTATTAAAGGAGTCTTAGTGTGAAGGGTGACTCATTGATTGATTAAACCTTTTCATAGGTGTTTGAATTAAGTTCTCTTCAAGTGCGCATACTCCAAAGGATATCGCCGGCCCCTAATATCGGAATGTCGAATGCAAAGCAATGATCAGTCACGATGTGTTTTTTTTTTAGATGCAGGGGCTATCACGGCAAGTGGCGCGTATATCTGCAAAATCCTGGCAGATGGCTGGCTGCACGGGTCAGAACAACGACATAATTCAGGGGGACATCTCACTTCCCTTCTCCGTCAGTTTAGTGTTCCCTTCACTGCGTGCGGCTTTCGTAAATACGCAGTACATTATTGTTACTCGCAACCAGGGGCAACTTCTTTCATAAAGAAAAAAAAAAGAAAAAAAAAGGGAAAGAAAGAACGAAAGAAAATTGATCGTGGGTGTATTTCTGAACTAAAACCGTCAGGCCAGCGAAGAACACGCCGCACAGTAACAACGAAAGCTGGAAGAGTGGCATTTACAAAGCCCGTGTAGATTCTGTTGAGGCAAATAATACAAGTACATTGCAAAACATCCACTGCGCCTAAGCCAGCCTAACTTTCACGAAGTCAGCGAGCACCCACTATGTCATTTTTCGTCCCTATGCGAATAAGCGAAGTGGCCGCTTGGCACCTATAAGGGATTTGCTTGTGCTTTACTTGTGCTGTGGCTGATAACGATAAAGAATCATGGATGAGCCTTTCACGACGGGTTGGAAACCTTCAATGACCCGCTCGTTGCGCAATTCGCAGTGTGTGGCGCCTGGTTGTTATTTTACTTTCTACGGCGTTATATTACATATGTTACCACGATTCTTTGCCCGACATGACACTTGTGTATGGTGTTTTTGCGAAGGAGTTCAAGCACCAGCGTGGCTTTCAAATTCAATCCGTTGCCTAGAATTTTTTTTAGTTCATTCTTTATTTCTCACGATAGTGGTTACGGACACTAGCGGTTGCAGCAGCGTATAACCACGGCGCCAAAATCGCCTTTTGTTGTGCGCCTAAGCACCGGGTGGCTGCTTATGAATGACAAGGTAAGTGACGGGTGGCAGCAAGGAACAACCACCACCGGTGGCACCTGTCACCCAGGTTGATGCTACGCATCAACATGAAAGGCTAGGTTCCGGGCACGAACCTTACCGGCTGTTAGAGGTGCTAATGCTTAGTTGATGATGATAGTACCGGTGGCCGACGTTTCTAGAACTCATTTCAAGTTTTCATTTTTAGATGCCAAGCATCTTATGGCGGTGTTCAATTCGGTGGTGTTGGTTGTGTGCGGCGTGACCATCCTTACTGCGCATACGCAAACCCTCTCCACACACCTCTTTTCCACCTTAAGTTTGTATATAAGCTTAAAGAAGTGGTCTTTCAAATAGATTACTTGACCGTACAGATGCACGCTTGTGTCTCTGGTTTTCCATTAGAAACTTGAACGCCTTAAATTTTGTCGGAGATTCTGACACCGCTGATAAGCCGAACATAACGTTTTGGGCAGTAAGAACGAATATTTAACTGATACTATGCACAGTATGGACCGGTGAAGAGTAGTGGCATTTACCCCATTTTTCTGGGGTATATACATTTATGACGGACCGTCACGACGACATGACACGCCGACAAGCCGAGACCCTAAGGTGCTTCGCTTCTAATATAGTTACCAGGGCACTTGAGTAGCCACTAATTCTTTTTTTTTCATGAGTATTATTACTGAGTCATATATTACATATGCCACTCGACGAGTACTCGGCTAATTATGAAAATGTGAGTGAGACATATGTAGGCACGCTTAAATGATATCTAACTACACCACTCTCAAAAACTCACTAATTGCGTTATCATTTTTAGGGTTGATCAAGAAAGCCCTAGAAATATGAAAAAAAAAGAAACCTGACTAAACTCAAGCGCGCATCAAGAAGCAGCGCCCTGATACATCAACAAAGGAAACGCATATCAAGAAAAAAAACGCTAAAAAAATATGACTCGCCCTATCTGCCACTCCTCAGCCGAAGAAACGCGTCGCTGTGGTCTTGCAGAGTCGGCAGTAATGAGTAGAGATATCCGGCTACATTATCAACGACAAAATTCGGCCATGAGATTGATCATGATAGTGGAGCACACTCGAAGGGAAAGACTCCATGAAAAATGGCAACTCTTTGTTGGCAATCATCCTGTACCCTTGCCTAAGTGCGCAACGCTGTATCTGGCAACTGACAACACGCAAAGCGTTTGCTTGCGGTAAGCTCGTTTGAGGGCGCTGCTTTTCATTTGCAAGTCGGAACGTAGTCACGTGGTGTTTTCGCATTTTGCATGCTTTTTTAATTGATCCCGAAAAATGAGCGCGGAAAATTTACTGTATTGAAAATAGCGCAATTAGGTGTCGTTTGAACGTGCCTGCATAGGACGAATGGATATTTTAATGATTAGGTGAGTTCTTGTCGAGTTAAAATAGCATTTACGACAAATGAAATAAACGTCATTAACAAAAGTGTAGTAGAGGGATTGTACAGTGTACTGGAAACAATTCGTGCTAAGGTTGTTTCACGCACCGCCGTTCCTCCGTATGAAAATTGGGCTGCGTGATAGTTGGGACACCCTGCGTATGCGTATGTGCGTGAAAAAAAGAGGGTATAATACTTACAACCGATCGATATGACCTCCGCATGCAGAGGAGCCTCTTATCGGACTCTCTTTTCACGTGCTCATTCTGCTGGTCTACCCAAGATTTTGGGTCGAGTCCGTGCATAAGCTCGTGGCCTATTATCTGCAATGAGACCAGGCCACAGGCAATGAAAAGTCGACGTTTTGCGTAATGCGCCAGTGAATGTTAGCGCTAGCAATGCAGTTACCTCCATTGAAAAGGTCCATGCGGTCATCGGTCATTTGTGCTGCAATAAATACACGTACTTATTAAGTAACTAGCACGCTCTGTGCGTGTACAACAACCACGATCGCGTCTCAGTCCATGGCTTTGTAGACTGCACTTCGACTGCTGGGCAGTGACGTACCAATTCATTCATTACCAATTCATACCAATTCATATATATATATATATATATATATATATATATATAATATATATATATATATATATATATATATATATATATATATGCGAGAGAGAGGGAGACGCGCGAACTTCATTCGCACTCAATTTCATGGGACCTTTCATATACAGAGAGAGAATGTGGCTGGCAGCGTGTGTAACACTATGCAAAAAGTATCATTTTCACGTAGCATACACTGAGACACCATAGATATATGTGTTATGCATTTAACCCTATTAAAGACACACTTTTAATACATTAACTACAAAACTTTATACACGAGCACACAATGTTGATGGCGGCCTCCGCAGTAGTAGAGGTCTGTTTCATTAAATGAAATTTCGGCATGGTTAGGAGCTGCTCACGTATGATTTCGTTTTTAAATATAGGTAGCAGTGACTGCACTTTTCCTTTTTGTCTAATTAGTGGTACTTTTTGCACCAAATCAGGTTCTCGTATCTTACATTTTGTGTTGTTTTCTCCAAGTAGTAGTATTTCTAGCGCATTGTTAAGGAACGAAGGGAAATCTTAAGGGCTCGTTTTTCTTTGTTATACAAAATATTAATGAGCACTAACAGACTATAATGCCAAGGAAAGTATAGAAAACGTTATTAGTAGTAAATGTAATGTAAATGTGAAGAAAGAAATGTGGACGAAAAGATAGCTTTCCGCGGGCAGGGACCGAACCGGCGACGTTCGAATAACGCGTCCGATGCTCTACCAACTGAGCTACCGCGGCGGCCATCCCCCCGTCCAGTTTATGGTGTATATATCTGTGTTTAAACGTAGGAGCGTCCGTCAGCGCCGCTAGTAGCCATGCCAGCGAGTGTGGAACACTCTTTTTCAGCCTGTTCGCGTCACGTAGCACGTGAACTTCTTATGAGCTGGCAGCTGACCAATAATCCCTCGCATACTACCTCAAAGCATCGAGTCTCCCAGAACGAGACCCTCGCTATGAATGAAGGAAAAAAGTGGAAATATCAAGGGCTCGGTTTTCTTTCTTATTTGTATTCGTCTGATTGCGCTTAGATAAGCCAAACCGTGCATTTCAACCAACTAGCCCAGTTGTCGATTCTCTTGCAGGTATGACACTGCACCATAGGCACATGGGCTAGCATCTGTGAAGATGTGCAGCTCTGAACCGCTCTTATTGCAGCTGAGGTTGCCTAGTTGATTCCTCCTGGTTTGATAGTCTTGAGGTCTTGAAGATCGGCAACCAACTTGTCCAACTCGACCTTCAGCCCCTCGGGGAACACGCTTTCCCAGGGAAGCCCTTGCATCCATATCTACTGAAATAATACTTGAACTCGGATGGTGAACGGTCCCAGCAATTTTTAGGGGTCGACAATTCGTGAAGATGCCTGGGGCACTGTTCTTTTCGTACTAAGTGCTGCAATTACAATTTCTGTCAGAAACTCAAGTTCGCCGTAATGATGTTGTCATTGTAATCCCAGGACAGTCCAACAATTTTGATCGGGAAACCTCTTCAGCTGACGTTGTGTCTCCCGGTTGTTAAGATTGTCTCTCAAGAGGGGGCCGCAGCTTCTTGCCCACCCTATTGCAAAACCCAGCGCCACTGGGTGTGAGCGTCCAGTTCCATGCCGGATCATGGGCCCAGTGCCGCGCTGAATACTGGGCCGCTGGAGCGGCATTTTACTGGGAGGCGCTGGATACTCAAGCGCAAAACCGCTCTGCAGCGGTTAAACGGCGTTGCCTACCTGCGCTACATAAATATATTGGTAAAGAACGTGATATAGAAAGTATTAGTGCAATAAAAAAAGCCGCATAAAAAATAAATCCCGACCAAAAGGATTCGAATTCGCCACCTCGCGATCCTCCAGCGATCATTCTACCACTGCGCCCTGCTGAAACATACTGACCGCACTGGAAAATGGCTAGTGAATACAGTAACCAGAGCACTCGCTTCACATTTTCATGTCTCATACTCAAGGAAGACGCGATCTTCCTTTCCAAATCAAGCTTGCTTCTTTTTAGACACCAACCAAGGGTTGCCGGCAACGAATGAAATGCCCAAAATGGGAAGAACGCTAAGATTCTTTAAGATTTCCCGTCTTAACTCCGAAAACTATCAAATGGATCGAGTATCAGGGTACGGTTTGACGGCTGTTACTACCGATTTTTAATACCCGTTTCGCGCCCTTGCTAATGATCAACGTATACAGAAGCATTATGATGACTCGATCGATAAACACGCGCGTGTATTATTGTGTACTGAGTAGTTTTCTCGCGTGAGCGACGATATTACTGCTGGGCGGGCGTGCTTGATTTGTGGTTGTGTCGATACGTACATCTGTAAATCTGCTCAGCAAAAACAAATGCAGTTCGCTGAAAAAAATATGCCGGTGTATTACTTCACTAGCGTAGCGGTTGACAGGTATGTGTTCTGGCGTATGAGCCAGAGAAGTATCGGCGATTGCTGCCGGCTGCTTTCAATAAGCCTGCGTCCGTTGCTGAAAGCATGTAGCATCGATGGTCATCGCTCCTTGTGCAGACACCGTACACGAGAATAAATGGTTAATTTAGGTTAACGGATGTCCAGAGTGCACTTTACAGTCATTCTTACACGTTAGAATTGATTGTAATTAAACCAAGGAGCGCCAGTGGCATGTAGATTGACTCGGCCGGTACGCTAGGCCTAACGCTCGCTGGGAGTCGCGTTGGGTAGGGCCGATCTCAGCGGATATGAGTTGCCATGGTTGAAGTTTCTGCATATGGGCATCGGAGCCTTTTTAACAGTTACCTAATGTATAGCTGAATTAAGGGGAAGTGCAAGAATTAGCCGAGATGCGTTTCCGGCGCGAGGATATCGGACGACGGCTGTTTTTCTGGCCTCCGTTGGGAGACGTCGCGAAGCCAGAGCTCATTTATCTCTTGCCAACTGCACGGCGATGTAACGATTTGCTCTGTGCGTTCAGACCAACGTCTCTTAACTCAATACCGCAACACATGACGGATGAAAAACTGATACATATATATATATATATATATATATATATATATATATATATATATATATATATATATATATATATATATATATATATATATATATACATACATGCGCGGCATGCACAAAGTGCGTATTCATTGGTGCTACGTTCTACGCAAGAATTAACAACGTTATTAACGCTGCATGAATAAAAAAAGAAGCGTGCTAGAAACCAAATTGATCAGTTTTGGCTGCTTTGGGTTAGTAACATATTTTTAACCACATTAGACAGGAAAACACTAAAGGTGACCGTGATTTCATATGACGTCCATCACGAAAATGTTGCGCATCTCATCTTCTTTCTCTTCCAAGCTAGAATTTTTGACACATGTCTGGTTCATGTTAGGATAGCATCTATCAATACCATCGAATCAAGTTTTCGATATTCAACTATACCGAATCATTCTGCCGCGCGCCATACTGAAAGCAGCGCGCGGCACTGGCAGAAACAGTGCAGGCTACCGTATGTACCAGGTATGTGCCAGCGCACTCGAGTGAAAATTTCAGCGTCTCCAGCGCTTCCCAGAGAGCGCCGTCGTCACAGAGGGAAAGCCAGTGCCCCTACCAGTGCGACCCAGCTCTTTCCCAGTGCGTTCACCGGAGTCGCAGTGAATGCGAGCGTATACCAGTGTTCCCAGTGCGATGCAGTGCAAAAAAAAACGTACTGGCATCACGCTGGGGGTACTGGAACGGCGCTGGTTTTTGCAATAGGGCACTTTTGCATTTTCATTCCAGACAGCTCCATTATAGCATTCGTCTCTTTGTCGAGTTGTAAGGCTTCTTCTGCAGCTGAAGCACCGAAAACTAGGTCATCGACGCAAAAGCTTGCTTTCAGTTTGGTGGCTGTTTCTTATTAAATCACTTCGATGTGATTCAAATGGTAATTTAACGTTGCGGATGACAGAAAGGGGCTTGCAGAGGTGCAGAATGGTACATTCTCGTTTCTTGTATTTTGGGCGGTGGTCTGCTTGCTGAAGGTAACTTTTCAAACCACACGAAACGAAGAGCATCTCTATCTTTTTCAGGAATGCCAACTTGTAGAAACGCATTATGTACGTCTGCTGTAATTCCGATTGCGAAAAGTCGAAATCCGACAAATACGTTCAGGAGGTAGGCGTTTAGAATTGGACCTTTTTCAAGTTGTTCGTTGAGAGAGCAGGCTCCTGATGCATGCGAAGATGCGTCTCTTGTTTATTCCGAGAATGCTTTAGCCTTTTGTGCTAGCAGTCGTGACTAAAAAGTGATGTACCGAATTTTGCGGAACATCCAAGTGCAAGCCTCTTGCTCTACGGATCACATTACCTGGAAATTCATTGTAGAACGTGGTAGGGTGAGTTTTGGGAAAGGATGATTCGCACTGTTAAAGGCTGCCTACGAAAAACTCTAGGGAAAGGATGCTTCGATTTCGAGCAGCTTACTACCATTCTTACAGAAGCAGAGTATGAGTGAATTCTAGGTCACTAACATCTCTCCTCTGAAGCTACTGAGCCGGTTGTACTTACGCCTACACATTTTCGAACAGGTAGGAAGTCTACTACACTGTCTAGTTCCAATGCTGCATAAGCATCCGGAAGTCGCTCAGATATTTTAAAGCATTGAACGTACAAGCAGTCAAGGATAGATGGTGTTTGGAGGCGTTGGCATAAAGAATACCTATTGTGTGTGAGAGGTGCGCATATAAGGGGAGTGTAGCCTAGCAGTTTAAAGTTAACGATGTACTCGTGATTAAGGAAGACAAGGTACCCATAAGCTCTTGGAAAATTGGCAGAGTAACTGCTGTCTACCTATGTAGGGATAATCATGTTAGAGCATGTAAGTCCGTCTTGGAAGGAGTTGCCGAAGTTACAAGGCCGGTAAAACTGCTGGGCCCGCTATAGATGGGCGATCGAGCTTTGTTGGGCGCGGATGATGTCATAAATTGTGTGAACGTTCCGCGGGAATGTCACGCTCATCAAAGCACTGAAGAAGCTAACATGAGTGAAATAGAACCGGATCTGAAGCATCGATGCTGGGTTTTGTGTGTCTTTGGCGCCTTTAGATGCCGAAGCGCGGCTTTCCCACAAGTGCCTCAAGGATCCGTATTGGGGCCACTACTTTCAATTTTGTACAGGAATGATATTCCATCAGTTGTCCAACCACCTCTAAAATTTTGCTATTTGCAGATGACTCCCTAATGTATTGTCCGGTAACATGCAGAGAAGCTAAACTTAAAACAATCAGTGCCAAAAAGCACATGGTGTTCTTTTCGGTGTAACCATAACAGATTAACTGAGCTGGCGTCCCCATGCCGAAAACATTTACCGTCATCATATCAAAATTTTGCTTCCTGCGAAGGAAATTAGCTCGAGCAAAGAAAGATGTGAAGTTCATTGCCTACAAGACGTATACCCGCCCGATAATGGAATATGCTAGGGTTGCGTGAACGACGCATCAAAAGGTCTTTAAAATCAATTAGAACGAATCGAAGGTTTGCCAGCTTGCTTTATGTGCTCCAAATATGGAAAAGGGATTCGGTAACTGAAATGTTAAAAATATGTAAATTATAATCACTGGAATTAAGAAGGCAAATACAGCGATTGAAACTGCTTTTCCGTGTACTACATCGAGAGTTGAAAATAAACAACGATGATAATTTCGCAGGCCTTCACATAATGTTCCCAAGAACAACACGCACTACATTCATAAAACCAGTATTGGCTCGAACAGACTTATTCCACTTTCTCTCCTTTTCTGATGCTATTAAAATATGGAATGCATTAACGAATGATGTAGGGCACGAAATACTTTGAGTGATTTTGATGTTCGTCTCTATGCGCATTTTGCTCAAGCTATATAGCCTATTGGTGTTTGTGTTTGTAACTGTGTGTCTACAAGTATTACATAGATAATAAATATGTTGGAAATGCTGTGAGTTCACACTGTACGTAACTGTTTCCTACACAGGTGTGCTATGTGTTGCAAATATTGTTCTACAAATGCTCTTCAGATGTTTATTCTTGTACAACTCAATTCTAAACCCTCCCTGTGATGGCGCGCAAGTGAGTGTTTGCAGTATGACTAAATATTTGCAAGTGCAAGGAGAATCCGAGATGTCGGCGGAGACAATCACGCAAAGGCACAAGCTTTGTATCCGATCCGCTGAAAGGGTGGTATCCCCCAGAATTGCAAGACAGAACGCATGCTTCGCTTTTCATCACCTGTGCTAGAGATGGGGCAACTTCGCCTAGAACTTTAACCTCTGCAGACGTGCTAATTACTAAACAAACGGATGTCCTTCCGTTTCTAGGCTGTGCTGTGCTAGCAACCCCCCCTCTCTTCTGGCTGAGCACGTTCAGCACCTCTACGTTCCCCTCGTTCGCGTTGACATCGAGCTCACATTCGTGCCCCCAATTGATTTCCCAGCACACTGCTTTCGGGTTGTGATAGGATGCTTCTACGTACAATATCCATGAACGACGGGGATGGTGGCAAAGCCATCAAATGTTGTTGTCACATTGATTGCTATCGCAATAAAATGATACTTTACGAATGACGACGGACGAGGAGTAGTGGTTGAAGGGACTTGAAACTAGATACTTGTGCTTTCTTGGATAAAAGTGGATTTGCTTCTTGCTTTTCTTGTAAAGCAAGCCTCTCATGAGTTGCTGATGATAATCGGCAGGCTGTCCCCTTCCCCTCTCACGCACGCACAAACAACGAGTTGATATGCGAACGTAGAGGTAATGCAGCTGTTACGAAGCCTTCTTTGAGTACCATGATGTGGCAAAAACTAGAATGATCTGGTATTTCATTTGGTTTTGGACACTAGAAAACGATAGCACAGCGAAATATTACGTAGTGTGACATGAGGTGTGAATTCAGTTTTCATATATTCATGGTGATTAAACAGTGTCCAAACCGCTGCATTTCTTTGCACGACTGCCTCAATGTTCTGTGCGACGAATTCATCCAAGAAATTGCTGGATTTACTTGAAAGTGCGCACCCAGAAGCATTTTAGAGCAAGCAGCGAATGGGTTGGGGAACAGGGAGGGGAAACTATGAACGTTGAGGTCTTGCATGCGTGCGCACATACTGCCATCAGTAAAGGGCACGGCACACGTACCAGGCGACAATCAACATGCGACCGTACGCGATGGCGTGCGCCGAAGTGGAAAGTTACTACATTTTGTGCATCACACGTCCGCGCACGCGACTGGCGCAGAGACATGTCGTACCACCCAACCAAAGCTGTGGCCGAAGACAAAGGAAGGATTCGGGATTGTCTGTGTCGCACCGTCAGACCATGGTGGTCAAGCTAGCGTGGACCTGGCAAAAAGAGCAGTGAGTGCCGCGTCAGGAGTGTGCCGTCCTGTGAGTTCCTGGTGCAAACGTCGATCTCGGCCATTGCCGAAGGACGCTCCTCAGGCTCGTGGCACCCTTATTACAGCGTTTCCCGGATTGCCCTCAACGCTCCGATTTTGATGACAAAACGGAATCAGCCCGCAGACTAATCGTCAGGGTACCACGCACGCAAGCACTTGACAAGGCGCTGGCCATTGCCAATCACCGCTGTGCAAATCTAGAAGCCTGCTTTAGGCGCAAAAGGTGAGGCCTTGCAAGGGGGCAGAGATGACGTGTGACTTTCACGCAAAGGCAAGAAGGACGACGTTGCTCGAAATAATGGAGAACTCAGAACGCGAACGTGGCGCAGTATACGACAGGACTTTTTGAAAACTAGTCCGCAACATTGTGAAAATGTTCCGTTGTCTCCCTGCCTGCGAGACGTCGCTAGAAGGATCGGAGAACGAAGAGCTAGTATTATTGTTAGTGTGATGCATATTTTTACGAAGTTTATTATATGTCTTCGTGTATATTTGCATGATTTTATTATATACTCAAATGCTTAGTGTTGGAAATGTGGTGCACTCCACGGTGCCGATTTTCTTTGTCTTAGTTGATGTCCCTCCCTAACACTAGAGCGCCCCCGTTATTCGTGACACATAACTACATGCTACCACCTGGTGTTTTAAGGCAGGAAACCGCGGCGAGTCGGAATATGCCAAGAAGACGAAGGCGAGCATCCCGAACCAAAACAATAGCATCTGGGGTTTAACCTCCCAAAACCACCATATGATTATGAGAGACGCCATAGTCGAGGGCTCCGTAAAATTCTACCACCTGGAGATCTTTAGCCTGCAACTTAATCTAAGTACACGGGCCTCAAACATTTTCGCATCCATCAAAAATGCAGCCGCCGCGGCCGGCATTCGATACCGCGAACTACGGGTCAGCAGTCGACCGCCATAACCACAAGACCGCCGTGGCGGCGCGAGCATCCCGAACCAATCTGGAGCATTTGTATACGTCCTGTCTTTGTGTCTTTCTGCTACGTTCGTCTTGCCCCAGCTCATGAAAACCTGGTGGAGGAGCCGGGTAAGCTTTGCACCGTACCTCTGTGAGTATCAAGAGCTCATTGCCTCTACTGATGGCTACCGCGACAGCAGAAACATTCGAGGCCAACCCCAAGTTTGGACTACTACCAGAAAACAAGGCCCCTTCGAGGATTGCAACCGGCACCAATTGAGCCGGTATAGAAGGCAAAACGCCAACACGGTATCCTGTTGTCCAATGGGGGATGTCATTCACGGTACTATAATTCACGATCTTGAGGATGGACTTGTTCACTGTGAAAGTGTTGCCGTGCACAAGACGTGTGAGAACGCAGATAAACGAGGCCACACATATTTCAGTCTCAGTTATAGCGCAAGAATTTGTTACAAGAACTGTGTAGCTGCCTTGACCTAATGATAACACTTCAAACACCCGCCTTTGGAGACGTATGCCTGCCCCGATCGAGGCAGGCATACGATGGCTTTGCTAAACGCTAGCTGTACAGGCATACGCTGGTTATCCTTGAGGGCATACAGCTGGCTATAATATTGTAACGATGGTATGGATTCATTTACAGGCCGAGAATAATGAGAGATGTTTAGTGCAGCGCAAGGTACAGGGCGGTCAGCCCCATAACGGCTCGCTGCTCGTGCGCCCTTCCCCTCCTCTTCTTCTGGGTTCCAGAGAACTCATGCAGCGTGACAATTTCCCCGGGTGCACGACGACGCTCTCCGAGCGAGTTACGTAGCCTCATGGTGGTAATGCTTTAGGCGGGCAACATGTACTGCTTCCGTTCTACGTTACCGCCGGTTGACAGAGGACACTTTGGCGATGACGAACGTGACGTCACTCAAACGTCTCAATATGACGTATGGTCAGGTATATCTGGATAAAAACTTTGTGCATAATCCGTTTTTCCGCACAGGCGTCTAAAGCAAAACAAAGTCTCCAGGAGCAAATGCGACAGGCATGTTTCGAGCGTCATAACGAGTTTTGGCTCGATCTTGTGACGAAATAGTCCTGAGGCGAGCCAGTCGACGAGCTCATTCAGCACGACATAAAGTCCGGGCTACTGAGAAGTCTTCGTGTGGAGACAAGGGAAGCATCGTGTCGATAAAGCTTTGGGCATGGCGAGCGTAGAGCAAGAAGAAAGGCGCATACCCGGTGACTTCGTGCTTCGCCGTGTTGTATGCGTACGTAACAAATGGCAAAACAGAGTCCCAATTTTTGTGGTCGTTGGACACATACACGGCAAGCATGTTGGTCAACGTGCGATTCCTGCGCTCAGTCAGGCCGTTTGTTCGAGGGTTGTAAGGTGACGGGTGCCGATAGTAAGATCCACAAAGGCGTAATAGTTCTTCAACAACATCCACTGTAAACTCTCGTCCTCGGTCACTAATCACAACACGCGGAGCACCGTGACGAAGAATGACAGAACGCAGCAGAAAGAATGAGACGTCAGCTGCTGTAGCGGAAGTGAGCGCTGCCGTCTCAGTATATCACGTCAGGTAGTCCACAGACACTATAATCCATCGACACCCAGCAGATGTCTTAGGGAAGGGGCCAAGCAAGTCGACGCCGATCTTTTCAAAAGGAAGGGTTGGTGGCTTAACTGGCTGCAAGGCACCCGCCGGAGGCGTTGTTGGTTGTTTGCGACGTTGGCAAAAAACACAGCTGGCAACGTACTGTATTGCTGTCTTCCAGAGCTTGGGCCAGTAAAAACGCTGACGCACACGGTGCAGCGTCCGAGCAAAGCCTAGGTGACCTGATGTAAGGTCATCGTGCATGGCGCGAAGGATTTCATATCTAAGATTCTTGGGCACGACGAGGAAGAGTGGAGCACCCTGAGCGGAATAGTTCTTGTACAATAAATCTGGGGATATGGTGAAAGGTGAACTCCGTGCTGCTGACCGAGCGGCATCAAAAAGAGTCCTTACGGAAGGGTCTTGCTCCTGTTCACGCTTGAAGGCGGCGGCATCAGGAAAGATATTCGTCCAAGTCATCCTCCCCATCTCGAGTGCTTACTGACGGAAGTCGAGATAAACAGTCAGCATCGGTGTGACAGCGACCACTCTTGCATGTGACGGAAAAGTCGTATTTTTGCAGCCGTAATGACCAGCGAGCTAACCGGCTGAAGGTGTCGCGTAGTCCAACCAACCAGCAAAGTGAATGGTGGTCGGTGACTATCCTGAAGGGACGGCCGTACAGGTATGGTCGAAACTTCGAAATGGCGAACACGACCGCGAGGCATTCCATTTCGGTGACGGTATAGTTCCGTTATGCGTTTGTGAGTGTACGAATTGCATAGGCGATGACTTGTTGGCGTCCGCTGCGTAACTGTACAAGTACCGCTCCAATTCCCACACCACTAGCATCGGTGTGAAGCTCAGTTGGTGCCTCAGGATCAAAATGGCGTAAAATTGGAGCAGAGGTAAGTAAAAACTTTTGCTCACTGAACGCAGACTCGCCCTCAGAAGTCTATGCGAAGGGTGTGTCCTTGTGACGCAGAGGCGTGAGTGGATGAGCTAGACTTGCAAAGTCCTTGATTAAACGGGCGGAAATACGAGCACAGTCCACGGAAGCTGCGGAAGTCTTGCACTGTTTTCCGTTGCTCGAAGTCACAGACGGCGACAGGCTTCTGAGGGTCGGGACAAATACCTTCCTTGTCGACAAGAAAACCAAGGACAAGAGTTCATCAAAGTGACACTTTTACGAGTTAAGGATCAGTCCCACACGGCGGATGCAGTCGAGAATAACTTCAAGCCGTTGTTTGTGGTCGTTGAATATCTTGCCGTGAATGACCACGACGTCAAGGTAGCACATGCATATTTCCCATCGGAGGCCGCGAAGGATCGTGTCCATGAATCGCTCGAAGGTTGCCGGAGCATTACACAAGCCAAAATGGCATTACATTAAACTCAAAGAGGCCATCCAGCGTAATGAAAGCGGTCTTCTCTTTTCCTTATGGGTTCATAGGTATTTGCCAGTAGCCTGAGCGCAAGTCGACAGATGAAAAGTACGAAGGGGAATGTAGGCAGTCTATGGCATCGTCTATTCGTGGAAGCGGATATACATCCTTTTTCGTTACTGCGCTTAGGCGTCTATAGTCGACGCAGAATCGCCACGAATCATCTTTTTCTTGACCAGTATAACGGGAGCTGCCCAAGGACTACAGGACTCTTGGATGACACCTTTCTGTAGCATCTCCTTAACTTGGTCGTCGATCACCTTCCTCTCGGTGGGAGAGAGGCGGTACGGCTTCGGTCGAATGGGGGCTGCGGCCCCAGTATTAACGCGATAGCGTTAGAGAGCTCGTATCGCAGAAATTCCGCCGTCGGCGTCGGGGCCGTTGGTTGTGAGCGAAAAATCATCATCTTGTCCGTGACCGAAAAATCGGAAAAGCTGCAAATAACATAAGTAATAAAAATGTTGGGTTCGAGTGAGAATCGAACCCAGGCCGTCTGCGTGGCAAGCAGGTGTTCTACCACACAGCCGCGCCACTGCTTGGAGCTGCACTGAAACTAACTTTCCTGCTTCCCAAAAATACGCGTCCTGTATACAGGTGTCAAAGTACGAGATGTAATATCGGAGTACTATTGCGTGGTACAAGCGTACATTGTCATCGGGCGTCACACCATGTCAATATCATAACGACTTGGTGGTTTAAAGACAGCCACCCATTACAAAAGGCATACA
The DNA here is from genome assembly GCF_013339695.2 of Rhipicephalus sanguineus. Classification (NCBI taxonomy): domain Eukaryota; kingdom Metazoa; phylum Arthropoda; class Arachnida; order Ixodida; family Ixodidae; genus Rhipicephalus; species Rhipicephalus sanguineus. Next base: position 108,359,778 of record NC_051186.1, read on the forward strand.
CATTACTTCGCGTATTCCCTTAAGACCACGTAGGGGGTGCATCGCAACTTCGAAAAAGTTTCTCGCGCATAATAGCTCCTGGTTTAAAGCATGGTACCCATTACATAAGGCGCACACCTTAGTGTGCGCATTCTGTTAAACACTCGTAGTGTTGGAACTGCGCACTAGGAACAGAATATCGCTATCGCGTTCAACTCTTAAAGGCGAAGCTTAAGTGTCCCCCAATTTTTTGATGCAGTGGTGCACGCGGGGCTGCGGTGGTGAAGGCAGCCGCTCAGGTTGTGCAAAGTCAAAGACGGAGGCGAAGCTCGTGGAGCGCGCGCTGGTCGGGCGAGGGGAGCGACTTGTTGATCATGCCGTCGAACTATGACGACTGGTCAGAGAGCGGCAAAGTTTTGTCGGTAGTGACAGCAACTGCACGAATACTCACAGCGATAACTTCTTCGAAGCACCCTAACTTCAACCCAGCAGGTAAAATTACGGACTCGGAGGACACGTTCACCATCCACACGTGAGTAGAACCGCCTACGAGTTCGACAAGTGAACGAGGGACTATAAGGCTTTTCTTTAGCGTGTTCGAATAGTCCGGCTCAGTCAGTCCACAGGACAAATCATCACGCGGGCGATATGAAGTAACTGGAACAAACTTTGCTGTTCACGCAAGCAAAAGCACATCACTGGACACGGAAAATACCTCAACTCGAGCAGATGGCATTTCCTCACATGCATGTGGTATTATATCAGTTCGCATGGAAATTTCACCAGCTCTGCAGTCGGATGTCGCTCCACAGTCCCGCAAAAAGTCGATTCCAAGAATTACGTCATGGTTAGGGCGTGCTAGCAAGGTGAATTCAGTTATAAACTCCTCTGCACCCACGGTAACCAAAACGGAACATACTCCAACAGGCCACAACAGTTCGCCGCCAACTCCACGAAATGTCCTAGGCGATTCTTGAAAGAAAGGGACATCACAGACACGGAAGCACCAGTATCTACTAAGGCAATAGTACTAACACCCTCAATACAAACACACACTTTGTTCTTTGACATGATGACAGGCGGAGGAACTTGCGAAGATGATCGTCCTGCGACCTCACCTCCATCGGTCGCACCAGCTATTTTCCCAGCTGGGGTGGTGTAGGCGGGCGGCGCGGTGATGGCGATCGACGCGTCCGGGTGCGGCGTCTTGCATGCGAAGCGGATACGCACGATCTCTTGCAGTGCGTTGCGGACAAAGTCTGCAGTACCTCGAGATGTGCCCCTGAACACCACAATTGAAGCATGCAGGTGGGTTACGGTGGTTCTCGTTGTTGTAAGACAGATGTCTCCTGGGCATTACGTAGTCGGAAGACACCCGCCGACGCGACACGTCCTGTCGACGCGTAAAAGTCGTCATTTGAGGCTGTGTAATGGTGCTCTCCATATGGACGTCATCGCGGTTGTTATATGCAGATCGCGACCAGGAGACCGGTACTTCCGGATAGCGCTCTTCCAATGCACATTGGTGACACACGCGGTTGGCATCTCCACCTTGAAAGTGAGCCATTTCGTCTGTGACAACAAGCCGTATTATAGATGCGAGGTCGTCAGAGGAAGAGATGTCTACACTTGCTACAGTATAGTGTTACGTCGTGCAGTGTTACGTCGCCCAGTGTTATGTACCCCGCACGTCCACCAAAACTGTAACGGTGGTATGAATTTATTTACAGGCTGAGAATAATGAGAGATGTTTAGTGCAGCGCAAGGGACAGGATGGTCAGCCCCACAACGGCTCCCTCCTCTTCTTCTGGGCTCCAGCGAACTCATGCAGCGTGACACTATATGTGATTTTGTCCGCGTTACGCCAAGCGACGGCGACAGCATACGACAACATCACACTGCCTGGCCCCTTTAAGTGTCCCGCTCTTAAAACTTACATCCGAAACGTTGACTCAACGAATGCAAATATAAATATCATTGCCCCAGCAGGAATCTAACCAAACATTCTGCGTGCCAGTGAAGTATTCCAGCACACAGCCATGCCAGGTCTCTAAACTGCTTTGGAAAAACACCCTATGCAGGCGCAATGTTGGTGTTACACTAATTGTGGTAGCAGTGCTGGCAATACAATTTTATAAACATTACATATATACATCTATGATAGAAGCGTACCGTCGGGTTAAAGTCAGCTGCATACTTAAGCTCCATCTACTGAAGTTGGTTTACGTAGCACTATCCCGAGCTACCCTCCTCTCAAGAAGAAGCGTTAAACACCGGCTTATTGCTTCTGGCATTGGTAATACCCATGTTGCTCTTGGCATCGTTAGGAACTGTGAACAACTGCATATACAAACGTAAACGCGATTATTCAAGATATGCCTGCCCGAACAACATTTGTATATATCTTGAGTGTCACTTTGTAACGTTTCGCTCAATTAAAAAAATTACGCCACATTCACCTTCCCTCTGCATGCTTGTCAATTTTTGTATTCGTTCTATTTTACTCCAGCTTACGTCCATCATATAAATTACCTCATTACGTCCATCACATAAAATCTAGTTTCAACTGCCCTAGCTTAAACGCAGTCTACATGATCGAGTGTTCACATTATAAAGAAGGGTAGATTGGCGATATTGGACAGCCTGTTAATGTCAGAATAAATGTCCGTCGTGCGGAAACGGCGAAGAAGTTAGCCAAAGCATTGGCACAGCATCTTATAGAAGCAGGTCACAACTTCGACGATCTCAAGCTTTACATACTTCAGTCAAACTTCCGGTCCCCAAGAGATAGAAAATATACCTTATTCCCAAGTTCAATACACTCCAACCAGCACGTATTAACGTTTCTAAGGGGGTTCTTGAATCCATTCGGTATGGTACATACACAACGAAAACCACCGATATTTAAGCCCTTCTTCCGGGAATTTCGAACCTACTATTGTTAAGTCCCACGTGTCTCCACTCACGATGATTGCTCAGCGAAATGCATACCCCTCCCAAGCCGGTTTTTCTTTTGTTTTCTTTTTTTATCCCCTTCTTTCTGACTCACCCAGTTCGTCACGGCGCCTCACCCCCACGCCCACTTTGGAAGTTGCCCTCCCCTTCTCGCTTGTTGTGGAGAGGGCACGAAGCATATACATATGAGAGCTAAGTAAATCAGTTCGAGCCTTGTAGAACACATGTCCGCTTGTCGAAACGTCGGCTCGAGCACCCAACCCCTTTTTACGGAATTTTTCAGTAATTTTAATGTCACTTTAGCAGGCGAAAGTAATTCCGCCTCCAGCAGTGGCTTACCCAGGGGCCGAGGTATTAGGGGGCTAACCCCACCCCCAACGTTTCATCTTTACAAGTGTATATGTACAGGCACATATCAAATACACTTACGAACGTACATAAAGTACGGTTGACCATCCCGCCTGCACAGGCACATATAAAAATACACGTACGAACGTAGTACATAAAGTGTGGTTGACCCTCCCGCCTGCCGTTCGCTCGAAAAACCTGGCTGCGCTCTACAGGCCTCGACGTGGAGCTCCCGTGCAAAACGCGCCAGGCTCTCAAAGCCTCTTTTTTTTTTACTAACGGTGTTGTCCACGTAAACGCCAGTATTCCATTTATGCCTGAAATACCACAGCACTGATCACACACTAAGGTGTACTCGCATGAAGTACAGGATGCTTAATGCCTAATACTAAAAAATGAGCGCTTACCAATCCAAAGGAACCAAAGTTCAGTGCTTCTGGCCCGTACTCATAAAACATTGGGCGTTGCACTGTGGCTGTTGGCACTACTATGGTACCATCCGGGTAGTAAGCTGCAGTAACTTTCTCCTCGTTGTACAGCAATGTTGTCTGGTCTTTCCACCGATAGTGGACGTTAAGACGGCGAGCTTCTATCCACGAGAGAAACAGTCTGTTGAGTGTCACGTCCGGAAGGGATTCTGCGCCATGCGATTGACAACAAATTATTACGCGAGCCTCCTTTATTGCTGCACAGACGCTTCACGCAAAAACACCTGCGAGTATTTAGACAACAAGCATTGAACACCGCATGCGTTGTCTGAGACAAAGCAGATTGACACTGTCGAAGCAATAACACCTAAATAACCAACGAAGCATCAGAGCCAAAGCGTTAGATGCCTACTGAAACGCGAAAAGTCGGCGACAGCGGTGTCAGCATGTATGATGACAGTAATCATCATGTGATAACGTCCACTACAACGTCATGACTTTTTCACGATCTAACTAGGATCCCGTAGAAGAACAAAGCGAACAGGTGTGTGTCATGTCAAAAATAAGCAGTAGCTTTAACTACAGTGACTCAGTCCATACGTCGTTTGTTTGATGAACACATCTGACGGGTTTTCAACAACCTTTAAGACTGGTCACATCTTAACAGAAATAAAGCACAAATACCCGCTAGTTCCTATACTATGCTAATAACAGTAGAACTGGTAATGTAGTGCAGTTTACAACCTTCTCTTGCGGCATTCCTACGTGGCCCCGTTGTTGCTTTGAGACAATACTTACAATGCTCTCTCGGCAGAAACTTAAGGTGTGAACAGCATCAAAGTCGAGTTTTCTGGTAGATTCCTTTTGAAAAAGCGTTTACACTTCGTTCCTCCAATACCCTGCAGAAAAATATACTTTGCCGCTTTAAACACGTCAGGTGGATTGTTGCAGTGCGGGTGTTATCCAAACGTTCTTTAGTCGCGTGTACAATGCCGCGGTACGGGAGTGCAGTGTTTTACGGTGGCTTATCTTTGGAGTAATAAAAAACCAATGATTAGCTTCCTCAATATTGCAAAATTTGAGGGCGGCTTCAAGCGTGATTTCCTTTCGCATTGTGCTTTCGCGCACATCATCGGTCAGATAATCTATCTCATATGTGCAGTTACCTGGCGTGACGTTTCACTAAACATAACCTATTGATAATTTATCCACAATGTGTAATGGTGCATTCGAACATCTATTATTATGGTGGATTATGGTAGTTGAAGATGGTGGAATGGGGTGTATGCTGGATGCTGGCGTATATGATGAATTCTGGAGAATAGCGGAGCGTAAAACGACTCTACAGCATGAGGACAATCATGCCCAGCTGTCAAATATAAATAATTGTATAGAAGATGATGTAGAAAGCATTAGTACAAAAAAAGAAAAGGAAAGCTGCGCGCAAGAAAGTTTCCGCCACCAGGAGTCGTACGTGCCACCTTCGGATACCGAGCCGAGTACTTAACCATTGCGCCATGCCGTTTTTTTTTTCATCATTGCAATGTTAGTACATTATATACATATACACATGTGCCACGCATCGCCCACCAGCATGCGTAAAGCTGGCTGGATCTACTTATGCACTTTAAACTCTTTCAATATATATAATATACAAATTATTTCATCACTTGGACCTTGGTGCTCCAGCACTTTTCTTGAGCTTCATGATCTGTTCAACAAAATAGATATTAACCGATCGCGCTTGGGGCTCAGCATTTCGTATATGCATACGTGAGCTCCATATGTTATTACGACGTGGAAGCGTGGAGAGGTCATAGGGACACTATTTCCTCGAACAGGTAGAAAACTAATACCGTATGCATGAACTCGTAGTTCCTTCTTTAATGTTCTCTGCAGAACATCCCAATCAAGCAGAACGCACCAACAGTCAATAAAAGCATGTTTTCCAGTTTCTGGTTTGTTACACAAAAGACAATTCACTCCCCACAGCACAAACCTGCCTCGTTGTTCGAGCCATGTTTTCACAGGTAGTGTGCCCTGTGTCAAGTTTAAAGAAAAACGTTTTCATCCCAGATGGAACTAACCATAATGTTTCCTGCAATACTTATTAGAGGGAACTCTGGCGCTAGTTTCTATGGGAGCTGCAACGCATGGCGCTTCAGCCAGCATGAGAATGATGGGTAGTACACGGATTTGCCTAAACTTCGTTCTTTCGGCTCCGTTTGGATCCGTGTCGCCTGCATCCGCTTCGTCGCAAGATGAAGTTCAGCAAAAGTCAGCAGTTGCACTTCACCCCTCACCACTTTAACTCATGAAGCTCACCAATTCAAATCTGGTCACGAAGTGCCCAACGGCCCTTCTTTTATCCGAAACAAACATGCAATACATGCAACAACAAATAACAAGAATAAAGCGAGAAAGTACAACAAACAATAAACAAAAGTACAGTCCGCAGATTCACTAACGCACGTAAAATGCTTGAGGCGCACGACATGGACGACTTCAGGTCGCACACGGCGCCGCTGTGAGTTCGTAATGCCGTCAGGCACAACCTCGTTGTCGAGTGCGCCGAGGCGTCGAAGTACCCTCTACGGTCCGAAGTATCGTCGAAGAAGGTCCTCACTAAGTCCCCGTCGGCTTATTGGCGTCCATACCCATACACGGCCACCGGGTTGGTATTCCATGTGGCGTCGTCGAAGGTTGTAGCGGCGGCTGTTAGTCGTCGGCTGGTTCTCGATTCGTAGGCGGGCGAGCTGTCGTGCTTTTTCGGCGCGCTGTAGGTATGTTTTCCACGTCGGTCACGTTTAGTAACATGGCGCGAGCGTCGTTGCCGGGCTCCGTCCGTAGACCAACTTGTATGGCGTCATCTGTGTCGTTTCTTGTACGGCTGTGTTGTACGCGAAGGTCACGTACGGAAGGATGGCGTCCCATGTCTTGTGTTCGACGTCGACGTACATGGCCAGCATGTCGGCGACGGTCTTATTTAGACGCTCGGTGAGGCCATTGGTCTGCGGGTGGTAGGCGGTGGTGCGGCGGTGGCTCGTCTCGCTGTATTTGAAGATCGCCTGAGTTAGGTCCGCAGTAAAGGCGGTACCTCTGTCTGTGATGAGGACCTCTGGGGTGCCATGGCGCAAGACGATGTGCTCCACGAAGAACTTGGCTACCTCGGCGGCACTGCCTTTGGGCAAGGCCTTTGTCTCGGCGTAGCGGGTGAGGTAGTCAGTTGTCACGACGATCCATTTGTTTTCGGTATTGGACGTCGGGAACGGCGCCAGTAAGTCCATCCCGATTTGCTGGAACGGCCGTCGAGGTGGCTCGATAGGCTGCAGAAGTCCGGCTGGCCTAGTGGGCGGTGTCTTGCGTCGCTGACAGTCCCGGCAGGTCTTTACGTAGCGGGTGACGTTGGCGGAAAGGCGCGGCCAGTAGTACTTCTCCTGTATTCTTGCTAGCGTGCGAGAAACACCCAGGTGTCCAGACGTCGGGTCGTCGTGCACAGCCTGGAGGACATCTGGCCACAATGTCGAGGGTACCGGGAGAAGGCAATCGGCTCGAAGCGGTGAGAAGTTCTTCTTAAGTAGAGCACCGTTGCGCAAGATAAACGACGTTAGTCCTCGCGTGAATACCTTGGGAACAACGGTGGCCCTGCCCTCGAGGTATTCCACAAGGCCCCTGAGTTCTGGGTCCACTCGCTGTCGTTCGGCGAACTCTTCGGCACTTATGGTTCCCAAGAAGCAGTCATCCTCCATGTCGTCCTGCGGCGGTGGGTCGACGGGGGTGCGAGGCAGGCAGTCAGCGTCGGAATGTTTTCTTCCGGACCTGTAAACACCAGTAATGTCGAATTCTTGAATTCGTAGGCTCCACCGTGCGAGCCGACCTGAAGGGTCCTTCAAGTTAGCTAGCCAACAAAATGCGTGGTGGTCGCTCACAACTTTGAAGGGCCTGCCGTAGTGGTAGGGGCGAAACTTGGATGTAGCCCAAAATATCGCTAGGCACTCCTTTTCTGTTGTGGAATAGTTCGTTTCTGCCTTTGATAGCGACCGGCTAGCATAACTGATGACCCTTTCCTGCCCGTCAGTCCTCTGAACAAGGACGGCGCCGAGTCCTACGCTGCTTGCGTCGGTGTGGATTTCCGTATCGGCGTATTCGTCAAAATGCGCTAGTATTGGAAGCATCTGAAGGCGGCGTTTCAGTTCTTCAAATGCTTCGATTTGCGCCGTTTCCCACTTGAATGGCACGTCGTTCTTCGTGAGGTAAGTTAGCGGCTCGGCGATTAGTGAAAATTCCTTGACGAAGCGCCTGTAGTAGGCGCACAAGCCGAGAAAACGGCGCACGGCTTTCGTATCGGTGGGGGGCGGGAAGGCAGCGATGGCAACTGTTTTCCGCGGGTCTGGGCGAACCACATCTCTGCTGATAACGTGACCCAAAAACAACAGCTCCTCGTACGCGAAGCGGCACTTTTCAGGCTTCAAGGTGAGGCAGGAGGTCTTGATTGCTTCAAGTACAGCTTCAAGGCGCCGGAAGTGTTCGTCGAAGCTTGAGGCAAACACAACGACGTCGTCCAGGTACACGAGGCACGTCTGCCAATTCACGCCAGCCAGCAATGTGTCCATAACACGTTGGAATGTCACAGGTGCCGAACAAAGACCGAAGGGCATGACCTTGAACTCGAACAGGCAGTCTGGTGTTATAAAGGCTGTCTTTTCTCGGTCTCTCTCGTCGACTTCGATTTGCCAGTAGCCGGTCTAGAGGTCCATCGACGAAAAGTACTTCGCGTTGTGGAGTCGATCCAGGGCGTCGTCTGTCCATGGAAGAGGGTACATGTCCTTCTTCGTGATTTTGTTCAGGCGGCGATAATCGACGCAAAAACGTAGGGTTCCATCCAAGAGTTCGTGGGAGACGCCCACGGACTCTTCGACGGCTGGATGATGTCGTCGCGTAGCATCTCGTCGACTTGTTTCTTAACGGCGTCCCTTTCTCGCGTCGAAACCCGGTAGGGACTCTGACGGAATGGTGGAGCATTTTCTTCCGTTATGATACGGTGTGATGACCCGTGATGACGATGAGAAACAGTCCTTGTATTTCTTGAGTAGGCGTCGGAGGTGTTGCTGTTGGCGGGCGGGAAGGCTTGGGTTTACGTCGAAGGATGGCTCAGGCATTGCGGTTGTCGTTGTAGCTTCGTCAGAATCTGAAAAGGCAAACGCATCGCTGACAGTCAAGATTTCTTCGATGTACGCAATCGTGATGCCCATGCTCAGGTGTCTGTATTCTCGGTTGAAATTCGTTAGCATCGCGCTTCCTTTTCCTTCATACAGCTGAGCAATGCCTCTTGCGACGCAAATGTCACGGTCTAGCAGCAAACGCAATCGTTCTCGATGACACCTTTGATGCAATGAGCCGTTACGGTGCCGCCGGGAATAATGATGCTGGATCTAGGAGGAATGGTGACTTCATCCTCGAGCACGCTCAGGGCATGTTGACATGGGTTCGTATCCGGTGGTGTCGCTTTCTCCGACGATATAGTTATCGACTTGGTTCTTAGGTCGATGATGGCGCCGTGATGGTTTAAGTCCATGCCAAGTACGACATCCCTCCAGCAATGTTGCAAGATTACGAAGCTCGCAGCATAAGTGCGATTATTAATGGTGACTCTCGCTGTGCAGACTCCAGACGGCGTTATTAGATGGCCCGCAGTGGTCCGGATCTCGGGGCCTTCCCAAACAGTCCTAACTTTCTTCAACATTGCGGCGAACGGCCCACTGATGACGGAATAGTCGGCTCCAGTATCGACGAGAGCGGTGACGTTGTCGCCGTCGATCAGAACGTCGAGGTCACTAGTTCGTCGTCTTGCGTTGCGGTTAGGTCGTGGCGTCGGATCACGGCTGTGTCGGTTTCTTCCGCTGCTTCTATGTCGCGTCGTCAGATCTTCGGTGCGCGAGGTTTCGCCGTCAGGAGTCTGTCTGGTTCGCGTCGTGTTCTGAATGTTTCGCCGCGACGTCGTCGTCGTCGGCGGCGGAGGATCTTTGGCAGTTCTTCGTAGAGCAACCGCACCCCCATCGGTTGCTGCCCTTAGGTTTCCGGATATGGGCTCGCGGAACGGCCCCGGCTAGGGCCGCTGTACATCTGTCGTAGCTGATGGGACCGGTAGCGCCCAGGCGCCGGCGAACGCGAGGTACGTCGAGGTGCCCATTAAGTGGTGGCCAAGTAGTCGGCGATGTCGCGTGGCAGCTCACCACGCTGTTGGGGCGGTGCGTTGACGGCAAAGCCACGTAGGCCCATCTGACGCTACTGGCAGCGGCGGTATGTGTGGCCGGCTTCCCCGCAGTGATAGCAGAGCGGTCACTGCGGGGAACCGCAGTGACCGCTCTGCTATCACCGCGGGGGGGATGGGGGAGATCGAGATGGGGAGATCATCAGTAAAGCCGCTTACGGCTTTGCCGATTATCTCCCCCTCTCGAGCTTCGCCCACTTATCATCATTCATTCCGTGGATATGGCGTGATTTTTTTGTCCTCGGACATAGCGGGGTCAGCATGGCGAAAAAGGCGGACCACTTCTTCAGTGTACATGCCGACGTTCTCGTTCGGCAGCTGTACACGAGTCTAGCAGAGTTTCGCCTCTTTTCAGGACGACGCTCGTGAAGGTGTCCAGGAAAGCGGCGCGAAAAAGGTCCCAGGTTGTGAGCGTGGCCTCTCGGTTCTCGAACCATGTTCGAGCGGTGTCTTCCAAGGCAAAGTACACGTTCTGTAGCTTGTCGTTATCAGTCCAGTTGTTGTAAAGGGCGACGCGGTCGTACCTTTCAAGCAAGCTTTCCGGGTCTTCGAGCGGTGACCCGCGGAAGGTAGGTGGCTCCCTCGGTTGATGTAGCAGCACAGGTGCATGCGCCGTGGGTGCTGTCGCCGTCGTTGATGTGGTGGGCATGGTCGGGCTGTTCCTGGTGTTGTCAGGTAGAGGCCCGTACTCCGGTGGTAGACCTTGTGGCCTACGGCTAGCTCGCTGGTCGTAGCTGGCTTCAATGCCTTCTCCGCGACGTGGGCTGGGTTCACGTCCTGACGGGGGCGTCCGGAACATGGACAAACAGCACCTCCACCAGATGTCACGTTGTCGTGACGTCGACGAAGGCAGCAGTCAGCACGTCAGAGATGAAACTTTATTTCGCCGAACTTGTGGCCAGGAAACTGAAAGTCAAACTACAGCAATACACTGATTGCGGCTGATAACTGACAAGCGGTGAAGCGCGTCGGCATTTAAACATGTGGCGTCGAGTATTCCAGCGTTATCGCTAGCTGTCGCGCAAATTCTAGAATAAGCTCGAGTGTGCGCGTCTTGCGCGCAATCTTAACAAAACGATCTACAATGATCGCCAAGCTTCTCGAACAATGAGGCGCGGTTCGCGCTGAGCGTTGCTGACAGTCTTTTTGGGCGAAAACCGAATACAGCAAAAGTGATAATAAGAAACGCACGTGGCAATATGCTGACGTACCTGCCCTTGACGTAGTGCCTGACAAGCAAACATTTTAAAGCTGCCTTTCTCTGGATTCATATCCCATGTTTCTTATTCATAATGTGAAAATTGTTGTTTACGAAAACCGTCATTGACTAAGTCTAAAATATTTCTTTATTCAATAAGTGGCTGCGCTCGCAGTTTGCGGCGCTTATACACGCACTGTTTATAATATTTAGATGTTTCGTTTATGAAAACGGTGCTGTGGACAAATAATTTGAAATAAACTGCAGCTAAAACGCGATAACCGGCACGGTTATCAAGCGTTCTGCTGTGCGGCGTTCTATACATTTGAAATATCAGTCACCTTACACTCTACATTGAACTCAATATAAATGTATACTCCTATGTTACATTATCCGGCGCAAGAAAGCTTCACAACGATCTTCCAGCTTCGTTCACAACGGTTCGCTAGCTAAAAATTCCTCAATGAGTGTTCATCGCGTTACAAAAAAAAACATGAGTCGGCAATACAATAAAATCTAACGGTAAAATTCAGATTAATGCCGTCACATTATGCATAATAACAAACTACGATGACCGCACGCTCAACACAATAACTCTGCCGCCTATTTAAACAACTGTTTCAAGATCTATCAAAAGATGAGAGTTTGCCTCTATAGCTATAAGTGTTGTTAACTACTGGCAGCTAAGATCATAGATACTTCTTTACAGACAAGTTAAACAAAATAAGTTCTGCTTATCTGAAAGGACAGAAAAAGTGGGTCACTTTCATGAAACTGCAGGTTAGCATTGATCGGCCCATGCGTTTTAACGAAGCTTGTAGCAGTGACCTTTATTTACTACAACAGACGTTTGTTGTCGTGAGCAATATGAACTGGAATGCCGCAATGAAGTTTCATCAACGATTGCTTTCACTGCAACGGTATGAATGTCACGCTCAGAATTGCCACAGAATTCTTTCCGCTTTATGATTTCGTGCCATGCACACTTTTTTGCTTGCCAACTGCGTTTAGCCGATATGTCTTTCAATGAAAATTACTTGGCCCTATCTCATATGGCTCACGACTAATAACTTAACTCATTGGGGTTACGTTTGAAATAGTGTCCACTAAACATGGCAATACTGACCGTAAAACTTTTCGACGGATTCGGGGTCTAATCGATAGCCTGGACTTCCTATTTGGAATTTATCGGTCAACTTCTTCAATAAATGTTCTCGAGCATCGTAATCGAGCCATCTAGAGGATCTCAGGGCCGCCAAAAGTCGAGACCTGACTGCGGACGCCATGAGCCTCGCATTCTGCAGCATCGTAGGTGGAGTAACTGTTGAGTAGAAACAATTTCAAGAACATCAGGTTACCTTAATTTTCATTGAAAATATCCGCACAAATGTGAAAATTCAGCCGATCAACGGTGAGATGAACAAAGGTCAAGAAAACTTAAAGACTGCATAGTTAGGATATCCACTTGGTAGCAGATAGTGTCTCAGCATTGTGTGTGTACTGCTACCAAGTGAATGACAGGCCCATAAAACCAATGTAGACGAAAATTAGACGCGGTGGGAGCGCCCTCTGGATTGTAACGGTAGCTGTAAAACATTTGAAAAATACTGTTTTTCTCTTGTAGCCCCACCCCGCCCAATGACGCCGGACATGTCCAATAAAGTTTTTACTCACTCACTCACTCTCAAAAGATTACGTTCTTATTATCATTCACATTTAATTTAGGTTTTGGAACTAAGAATGCTGTTTTGAATAATTTATGGCTGTGTATCAAATGAAATACGTTTCAAAAGCCCAATGGCGCTTTCATATGGCGGCTGTAGTTCCGCATAGGAGACGATGATGTCATCTTCTTCTGCGTCGTGGCTGTCCCACGCTCACTCCGGCAGCCCATTCTCTATGTTTCTTTCGTTTCCATAATGTATATTGTAGTCAATTACTGATTACGAGCCCACAAGTATCTTGGATACTTACTTTCGTAGGTTATTTCTGCCAAATACAGGCCGAGCGAAATACAACACTGATCACAAAAACTTGCTGCAAATAATCATTTCATTGCGACTGCATCGATGTTTACATAAAATGAAGGACACGTAAGTAGCGTTTGAGCATGTATACCAGTGAACAACATGCATGCATAAGCGTTCATATGCAGACAAGCTATGTACTGCGCATAGCCCCACCGCAGATACAGACGCTGTCCAGAGCTCACTGATAGATCCAAGTGCACGAATCCTTCGCTGGCGTAATAAAGGCATACCGCTAAAGTCTCTGCACTTGTGCAGCTTAAAGTGTCGCTACACATCGTTCACAGTATTCGGCAAACTGTCTGTATGAACATATCCATGTGCCTTTCACGGCCGTCAGTGCTGGGCGACTCTTAGTTTTCTGGTTCGCTCGGCCACCAGTAGTGCGTCACTTTCCAATCTTCCACGCACTCGCGCTATACATGATTAGTGGAGTTTCTTGGCGCAAGGGCAATGGGTGGCCAAACAGCGCCATGCCTTTGATGTGGTGTTAGCGATGATCAGTGATTGCGATGACAGGGCGTATTATGACTGTATAATGGCCTAAAATCACGCGCTATAAGGAAGCTTAAAATGTGTGTATAGGGTCTAAAATTATGGCAGTAATACGTGATGTGATCTATGGGTGTGGGATTAATTACAAGCGAGCATGGTATGTACAAGTGAGAGATGGGAAATAGCACGAATGCCTCTCGAAGCCTTTGAGCAACCGCAGCAACAACCTCATTTCAGAGGTCGTGTTACGGATTCCCCGGGTAAATGACATCAAAGTTGTCAACTTTTTCCAAAAATGCAAACAATGATATGATGTTTAAAAACGGTCCCCTACCGATGGACATTGATGGGTACCGTGATATTTGTTGTCGGTAGGGTAATGGGACATCAGTTTTTCTGAGCGTGTCTAAATCTTTGCAGTCGATAGGCATGTGAAGCACGGTTAGTGCTTCACCACAACTCTCACACATAGGTGAATCGCCACTGGACAGAAGGTGTGTTTGTGTACTGCATGTGTGACCAATAAGCCTGCAGAGTGTGATTTCTGAGTGGCGTGACTTCGATACTAGCGGTCGATTACCCAGATGCAGTTTAATAACGTGTAGCTATCAAACGCATCTGGGTAATTGGCCGCCAGTATCGAAGCCACGCTATACAAGATTCTGACCGACTAAATTACGTGAAAAATGGTTTTTATGCTTACTGACCTCAAATTCTAGAAATAATGTCGGCGAAAAAAAAAAGACTTAGATGGCGCTTCGATTACCGCTGTCGGCGAAGCGTTGTCGTCGTTCAAACGGGGGCGACGCCTAAAGACCCTAACGGGAAGCTTGCACCATGCCACTGGCTTGCTACTACAGTGATATATAACCGGCGAATAATGACAGATGAAATGTTTCTTGAGATGACTGCAGTTAATATTGTAGCGAAGAGTAACCCCATAGTGGGGCATCCTTTCCAGCGCTATCTACTCGATCTGTCTCTAACGCCCATTGCTCGTAAACTCCCATCGCTCTCAAGATCCCTGAATTCAGGCGTTCAGTGAGCTATCGGTAGACTTTTATGTCAGTGTCCAAAAAACATATTTATAAGTGCTGGAAAGTGCCGCGCCTTAGCTTATGCTGGGCCTTCGATTCCATCGTATGCATTCAGCTGACGCCCCAGGAAGCACTTCCTGCCCCGTCTGTTATGCACCATTGTCCCCCCTCGACATTATCACTCTCCTCTTTTCAGTGGCACAGACGACGATGACGTGGAGGACTGGCTGTCGACATGCAAGCGAGAATGCATTATCAACAATATAAATGATGTCGCGAAGCTGAGCCACGAGCTCTTTTACCTCGGTGGTGGGGCCAGCCTCTGGTGCACCAACCCCTACACAGAAATTCCAATATGGGCCATGTTCAAGGCCCAATAAGTTGGTGTGTTTGGTGCTCCTGCTGCTGTGAAAATTGCGCTTGCGCTAATGCCCTTGGCAGGACGGAGAATCATTGATAAGCTATTTCAAATATCCTACACGCGACAATGTCCCATTCAGGCAAGATCATAACTGTTTTGAAAGGTGTAGAGGACGCTGCCTTCGACTTGCTCCTTGCGAAAATACACAGTCCGTGGCAGAAATCATAAAAATAGACGCGGAGCTACGCAGGCAGCGATCGTTCCGTCGTCGCTCCTCAGCGTGCGGTGAGCACACATTGCTGTTCGGTCGGCATCTCCGACCAGTCCACACTGCTTGCGGAAACCGACATATTCATACGGAAGAAGGTTTCATGGCAACTCTCCTTGGTGCCTTTCGCACATCCATCGCATGTAAAACAGCCCACTTCGACTTTCACGCCTCTTCTCTGCCACGTGATCGAGCAACAAATCAACGTCATGTTTCCAGACCGCCACATAAACATTCATACGCCTCCGCCACTGAAACGCTGAAGACCTTCGAACAATGCTGAAGTTGACAGCGCCAAAACCGCTCCTCTAAATCGTCGCTGTCGCCTGGCTCAACCCAGACAATCGTGGTATAACTCTCAGTTGTGCAGAGCCGTGGCTAGACGCCGTGCGCAGCGCACCATGCAGCCCTACTACCACAAGCCGCTTCATGGAGCGCGTCCTTCGACGTAGAGAGGGCGCGTCAAGCCAACGGGTGGCGCACTTCGGAAAACCGGCATGTGAACTTCGCTTGCGGCTACGCCATTCACATCGCACGTTAGTGTAATCATGTGCAGCCAACTAGCACCGCATGACAAGCCACCCGATATGACCATAATGCGGGCCACCTTCGGTTATGTTAGCAACATAACGCCCGCCGTCAAATACCCGCCGTTCCCCGTCGCTCACTATCCCGATGCGACCTCATCCCGTCCCTTGGGTTGAGATAAAGTGATAGTCGCGGTGCGAGAAGCAATTACTGCGACCGCGTGGAAATGTGTAATTCCTCGTCGCTGCCCGCCCAACGTGATAGACAAGTTTTCGATGGTGGCAGTGCATCTGCACTCGTAAACACAGGGTCGCCGCAGGTCTTTAAAAGCAAAATTTTCCCGGTTGCGTAGAAATTCACGACGCCCCTTTCTGGTGTGTCTCTGCGCCTAGCCTGTGGTCAGCATGTTCACCTATTTCCGTCTGGTACGGCTCGTGTCACCATGGGACACGTTGTCTACGTCATTGAATCCACCTCCATGCCTTCCTGTTTGTAGGATGTCATCCGCGGCTGGGACTTTCTCTCGCGCTGCATTGCCGTTATAGATTGCACATGGGCCGAAATAGAACTAGTGGGATTCTTGAAAAAAAACGAAAACAAAGTAGAGACACGAACGTGCTTCTACCATCGCTGGATTTTTAGATTTCACAACTATCGACACTTGCTCGCATTCAAGGGGACTGAACGTCGAAACCGACACACACGTTCCTCCGTACTCTTCAATGCGAGTATCTGTTAAAGTCACTGGAACGGGAAACGTACCGCGACCGCCCTGCGCGCCGCCATATTTGCTCTAGCGCGGCCGAAGCAGCGGCGGCGCGGTGTTGATTTCACGCAGAGTAACGCATGTTTTACGCATTGAGTGCGCTTTTGCAGCCCCGAATGAAGCATACCATTGTTCACCAAGTAATTAGGAAAGAAATACCGGCAGCTTTCACTTGCCTACACGCGCACGCACGCGTACTAACGCTATAAAGAAATGCGAACTGCGCGGCATTTACGCGGTCAGCCGTCGGCATTTATAAATGCGAAGCATTTCTTAGCGAATTTCTGCGAGTTTGAACGTAGTTTCTATCTATCTATCTATCTATCTATCTATCTATCTATCTATCTATCTATCTATCTATCTATCTATCTATCTATCTATCTATCTATCTATCTATCTATCTATCTATCTATCTATCTATCTATCTATCTATCTATCTATCTAGCTAGCCACCCACGACTCTGTGCTCTCCTGGCCGTTTCATTAATGGGATGTATACCCAATGTGGTATGGCATAACTTGACTGTATGAGGAATATAAATTACAGGTGGTAACATGAAAATAATGATATGTACTCCATGTACGGCACGATTTACATGCCAATTTCATGGTGCGCTCGCGGCCGCTTCGCTAGCTTGATACACGAGCACAAGTTACTGGTGATAAAGTGCAAATCATGCCAGGCATGCCATGTAAAACATGATTTACATGGGATGGTCTCGGGGCGCTCGTGGTTGTTTAATGAAATGCATATTTACCAAAATTGATATCCAGAGATATTTATGTATGACGAATGTTATTGACATGTTGTAGCATGAAAATCATGACTTGCATGTCATGTACAGCATCACTTACTTGCCACGGCTGGTTCGCTAGCTTGATGCACACCAAAATTGGTATAGCTCGAGGTAACTGTATGACGAACATGAATGACAGGTGGTAACGTGAAACTCATAAAATACATGACATGTATACGGCATGGTGTACATTACACTGTCTTTGTGCGCTTCCGGCCGTTTTGTTAACTGGATGTATAGCAAATTTGGTATGGCATGACATGAATGCGTGACGAACATATATTACAGGTCATGCGTTGTATATACCAGATTTTGCATCCATGTATGCATGTCAACAATGCGAGATATAGTGAACTAGATATCATGGAATGGATGAATTCATCTGCTTCAAAGACGAACAAGGCTATATATGCAGCTACTTGCTGGCTGCTTCGCATTAGATTGATTCCCACAATGCGTGGGATCTGCCGGATTGACACAAAGGGCGCAATTATGCAGTCACGTCAGGCGCGACCAATTTTAGTGCATATCGAGCCAGCGAACCGGCCGCGGGAGCGCCATGAGCATGGTATGTATATCATACCTAACATAATATGCGTGCCACTATTTCCATGTTACCACCTGGTATTCGTGCTCACAATACAATCACGTCACTCAATACCGATTTTGGTGCATATCAAGCCAGCAAACCGGCCGCGAGCGCACCATGAGCATGGCATGTAAATCATCCCTTCCATGACATGCGTGCCATTATTTTATGGTACGACCTGTTATTTACGTTCGTCATAGGGTCACGCCACGCAATACCAATCTGTAGCAGTCAGTTTTCATGGCACACTGATCGTTTTATGTGAGCCCAAAGGCGTCAATTTTACGCCAAACATAATTAAGAACTGCCCGGCAATGTTATTGTGCATAAACCTTCTGCGACAACCACGCGAAACAAGCTGCACTAGTGCACCGGAGACGCAAACATTCTCTGAAACAACGTTTGCGAATTCTCAATGAAACACTCTCCTCAAAAAGGCGGGTACCAGTCGTGAGAACAAATTTTTCCCGCCGTATTCTTTGCAGCCACACAGCCCGTCGCTTGGCATCCTTTTTCCCGCTGGGAATAGCAAAGAGGGCTTTGCCCGTTTCCCGCCGGTTGCTGCTCCCGAAAGCGCAGCACGCAGGAATTCTTCGATGCCTCGACAGGCTTGCGATGAAGTGTCAAAACGACGCGGGATGTCGTAATGTTCCTGCACGCTTTTCTGAGTCTATAATAGCAATCGCCCTCTAAAGCGCCGCGCGTCTCAAAGCGCCTCCAAGACACTAGCGAGGCGAGCGAGCTGGACCATTTATGTGGCGAAGCCACCGAAAGAGCGCGGCGGCGGAGAAAAAACGGACGCGGTACTTTTCCCGTTCCAGTGACTTTAGTATCTGTGTGCTTTAGATGCCCCTCTGACGGCATTGCATTACTCTCACCATCTGACCTCTCTGTCGTACGCAAGGGGCTATCTTTTGCGATTGTGGGCATAAAGGAAACTAGCACAATTTGTGTTTGCAACTCTGTTCTGCACCATATCACGCTGCTAGGAGGGGCATCTTTTGGCGCCGCGGAAATCATCCACGACGTGCAAATTATTCCCGCGACATTTGAGGGAACGATGATACAGTTTTGCTAGCCTTGAATTGGCACACATGCTTGTGCTATCTTGACCACGTCATTGCTTTCGCTTGCGACCTCACCACATAACTCGACCGACTCGGGCGTGCTTAGGCGTACTTATCAAATGCCGTCGTTTTTTAACTAAATTTAAAGAAGTGTTGATATCTGGGTACATCGTATCCTCGGATACAATTATCCCGAACGCTGTCAAACTCCGGGCCACTGCTGAATTCCCTAAGCCGACAAGCATCAAAGATTTACGCAGTTCTATTGGACTGTGCTCGTATTTCAGAAAGGTCATTCGTAATCTCGCTACCATGATTTCATCCCTGATGAAACCCGTTGGCACAAACGGACCCCTCGCCTCGTGGTCACCATAGTGCGACAAGGCGTCCGGGAACCTGCGCCGCTGGCTGATATCTCCCCGAATTTCGTAGCGCGAAAACCCGAAGCCTGCCACAGAGGTTCACCCAGATGCCAATGGTGTTGCGCTCGGCACTGTCCTCGTAAAGCGCAAAATAGGATTTCCTGAAAATATCGTGGATCATGGAGGTCGAACGCTCACCAAAGCCGACAGTAATTACAACGTGGCTAACGAAGCTCTTACCAAGTACCGATCGCATTTATGTAGCCGCCTAATCGATAGCGCGCATGAACACGCACTTTGTTGGCTGTCACCTTTAAATGATCCCTGCGACAGTCTTGCACGTTGAACTCCGATATCCACGTGTTGTAGCGCGGTGAGCGCCTTCTCCCGCTGCCCCTTCTGTGATGTCAGTGCCCGTTGCCCAACATCACGGCTTACTGTTTCTTTCATCGACAATCACACAATGATTTCCGTGCAATAAAACGACCCTTAGGTCGCCTCGATAATACGCTTACTCTGTGATCCATCGGCTGTACCAATTCGCGTGAAGCGCCGTCCAGCTTAACAATTCGCCATTTGCGATTACGTCCTCCACCGATGCTATCAGAGCTCCGATGGCTGCGAGTGGTTCTAGTACATCGCAGCCTGCGTTTGTTTTATGCGTTGCTTTCCACGCCGATACGTAGTGTGCCCACCTTTTTATTTTTAAGGTCTTCACCAGCGGTAGTCGTAGAGGTGGGTGTACTGATACGTCAAGCAGTTCATTCAGTCTTTCCCCGATTGCCAGCGCCAAGAATCTTCACCCAGGCTCTAGCCAGCTGGCCTACACCGTTTACCTTGCCCTAGAAAACGCTTTGGATGCATCGGTATCGATCCGATATGGCCCCTTCCGACGACAGCTGCTGGAAAACCCTGAGTACTTGCGACAGCTGAGCAGCTCACGTGATTCGCCCAGACTGCCGCGCTTGAGGCAGCTACAGTGCGCACCATCGTCACCTTGCGGGTTCGTCGATTTAATTTGCGTTAAGAGCTGGCCCAGCAGCTGCTTAGTAACCGCGGCCGTGTCGTCCTCTCCGGTGTAGTTGAATCTATTCTTAAGTGCCACGTGGGTCACGCACTGCTACGGCTTATCACCCTCACACAAATGAAATTGCAGAGCGCTTTAACTACACGCTCGTCGAGATGCTTTCAATGTACCTCGCCCTCGACCACACATGTAAGAACGCCATTCGGCCCTTCTTCACGCAACCGTAGAACGCTGTTACTCAGAGCGCCACTGGCATTTCCCCTTATCTGCCTATAGATGTCGCCATGTTGCCTGATGGCAACTTCTTCAGTTTATGAGGCAGGTGCCACCTCCCTGCGAATGTTCTCCTTGCAGCATATCTCAACAAACTTAAGAAATAATAACGGCAACTTCGTGAAAAGTGTTCATGGAATATACGTACGCTTCTGGAAGTAGTGACTGAGAATCGCCAGGCGCATTACATCCTTGACGAGCTGGAAGCAAGTTTCATCGTCCTTCTTGAAGTAGCCCAACAAGTATGGATCTGTGAACTTGGCCAGCTGCCTATAGATGCTCCAGGCGACCAGGTATTGCAGACCAACTTTTCCAACGTCTTTGTCCTCGAACAGTTCCCTGATGATGATGGTACTGATTCTATAGTGATAAATTCGGTGCTCGCCCGAGTAGGTGCCCTCTGTGTACTTGGAAAAGAACGAAGTCCATTGCTCTAGTAAGACAAGAATAAAAATGGGAAATGACATTATAGTTACATCGTTATTATATTCCCGTGGTTATTTTTATATACCTGCTACAAGTCGCACATACTACATAGGCCCCTCGCTGATCGATATAGAATACCCACACACTACATCTCTATTGGCCAATTGCTGACACTGTAGTAAAATGAGCGGCACACAGCCCCGCCACGGTGGTCTGTGGTTATGGCACTCGACTGCTGACCCGAAGGTCGCGGGATCGAATCCTCGCCGCGGCGGCTCCATTTTCAATGGAGGCGGAAATGCTTGAGGCCCGTGTACTTAGATTTAGGTGCGCGTTAAAGAACCCGTGATGATGAACCGTGATGAGGACATGACACGTCGACAAGCTCAAACCATAAGGTGCTTCGCCCCTAAAACATGTGAAGAGGAGAATGGCGTCCATGGTCGAGTGTCATGGTACTGAATGGCGTGCACCGGAGTAGAAAGATACTGCATTGTATGCGCGACTCGTCCACCCACCGGAATGGCTGAGAAATGGTTCCTGGTAGACGATATGAGCTGTTGTTGGAAACTGAGAAAGAAGGATTCGGTATGGTGCGTATGGTAACGGTCGAGGAAAGTGGCGATCGACGAGCATCACAGTGGTGACGAGAGGAACGGCTAACGCGCCTGGAGGATGCAACCTTTGGAGTTATTGGTCTTGACGTCGATATTGACAATAACAGCGTGAGGCTCTTCGGCCTCGAGGCAGCTTCGTAAAAGCGGTTCCTGTAGCAACTGCAATGCTCCGCTTTCGGCGGCGGAACGCGATCGACCCGCGGAAATATTCGCAGGAACCTCGTCGTCATCAGCGCCACGATCTCACTTGCAAACAGTAGCAGAATGGGAGGTTAGGCCTAACCCCTACGCTGGAATGGCGGCTGTGACGGTGATAGTGATATGGACAGCTGAGACAGGATTGCCTGTCAGAAGTTATATCAATTTTTGAAGATTCCTGGATCACGTTGAGAGAGCCGGCAACGCAGACAATACTAATGGGAGCGCACTTCAGTCTCTAGCCGGGCTTCCGCGGCAGAATATGTGGAGCTCACTCAGACTCACTTGCGATATATATTTTGCACTTAGGACTCACGCGGACTTAGACTCACTAAATGTTCCTCTATCGGACTAACTGAGACTCGGATTCACTAAAACTTTTCCCGAATGAACTCATCGAACTCAAGCGCACCGAACTTATGCTGACTCGGACTCACTCAGATTCACTGCTCGACCTGAGCCTGAGTGAGTCTGAGTGAGTTTGTTGGCGTTTACTTTGCTTTTTACACCGTGGTCTGAGTGCTTTTTACATCAATATCTCTCGTGTACGGGGCTCTACTGGGTGCCTTTTGACCTGGTACCTTGAATTTTGAGTTATCAGTGGGTGCGATTCGGTAAAGACATTTTCTTTGAAAGAGATTACTCACACGGTGCATTTTTATCAGCTTCCCGTGAAAGAGTTAGCCCCATCCGTTAGGCAAGCCACTGGTAAATAAATATTGAGCCTGCGCTCTAAGCTAGTGCGTTTAGGTATGCGTGAGTAGACGTTAGTATACACGTATGCCGACATAAGGCTGGTATTATTGCTGAACTGGAATAAATATATCGCGATATTACACGTTTTATTACGGACGCGACCGTGACGTCACTGTGGCTAGAATGCCGCGAAGTTACGTGCTTCGATTCATGCGTGGTGTCGGATATATACCTCACTATTAGAGTATTAGGAGAACCAGGTGGTCCCCTGCGGTGGTATAGCGGTTATGGTGCTCGTCTGCTCACCCAAACATCGTGGGTTCAATGGCGGCCGCGGCGGCCACATTTCACCGGGGCCGATATGCTAGAGATGTGTCCTGTGCGATGTCTGTGCACGCTGAAGAACACCAGTAGGTCAAACTTTTTGGAGTCTTTAACTACGGAGCTTCTCTTTCATCGTGGAACGTTAAACACAATATCTTATACAGAACCTGAAGTGTTGTCTATTCCTTGTTGCTATTATTTGCGTGAAGTGGGCTTGAGTGTTTTTTGTGTGACGATCGTTTCATTCAATATACAGTTGAAACCCGCAATAACGAAATCGGCGGGGAAAGCACAACATTTTTCTCTTGCGGGAATTTCGTTGACGCGAGAATGCGGCAGAAAAGACATGGAATTTAAAAAAAACACGTTTTATTTTCAAAAGTCAGTACGCTTGCTTTGGCGTGCGTTACCGTGCAGCAATTACATGCCTCTCGAACGGGAATCTCGTTTGCCACGGCACAAAGTTCGCCCCATGCACTGGTCAGTGACGGCGGCACTGCGCTGTCACCAGTAGCGTCATCATGTGCACCTACAGGCGAACCTTCTTCCGGCTCCGCTGAATCAGCGCGCAGATCAGCGCAGAATCGTTGACAGCGAGCTGCACGCAACGCCGAATTCTTTAGCGATGTCCTTTTTTTTTCCTGCCCATTTCCTCCTCACTGATGATTGCAGCCTTCTCATCCAGCGTGATGAACTTCCGCTTTTTCGTTCGAGGCAGCATCTTCGCAGGCAGCGAAATCGGACGAAGCAGTCGCAACCCACAGTTCACGTTGCACCAAGCGACCAAGCAAACGCTCCACAAATGGCTCCACACACGCGACCATGAGCGCGCAAAGCCGACACAGCCAAGCACAGCGCCAAGCCAATGAACGAAACGCCATGAGGAACGTGGATTTGATTACGTAGTCCGCGATAACGAGCAGGTGTTTCGGCAAGCCATCATCATCATCATTGTCGGCAGCTTTATGTTTTTTTTTTGTAAACAATGATGGCGGCTGCTTCTCAAGTGCGCTGGAGCAACAGTTTTGCACAATTTAAGTGTAGCATGAATGCATTTCAGCAGTTTTCGAATGTAGTTAATGTTGCGAGAGTAGATTAGTTGCGCACACGTGTTTCAAAAATTTCGTTAATGTGGGACTGCGGTACTGATATCTTTCGTTGTCGCGAGTTACGAAATGCATTGACTCCTATGGGTGTTCGCCGGTGGTCCGAAAATATTTCGTTGCGGTGAGAATTTCGTTCTCTCGGGATTTCGTTATCGCGGGTTTCGACTGTAGTAATGTTTGTTTCACCAGCGCCATCTTTAAATATAAACGCGAGTACTCTCGAGACTCGCGACCTCCTGCTTACTCCGCCAGTTGCTCTGCTCGCTGTGCCGTAGTACAGTGAACTAGTAAAGGGTTAGTGGGCGTCGAACACGTGACGCCGACGATGTTTCCTAGGACGCTAAGGAATACAACACGGATGCTACGTGAGAGCACCACTACAAGACACCTAAATCAAACATGAGAGTAGCCTTGAGAGGTATGAGGATTTCGCCGTGAAGCTCTCAAGGTTCCTCGCGCATACGCCTAAGACGACTCGAAGATGATCATCCCATGTGACTTCTTTACAGGGCCATTTATATTAGGTGAACACAGCTCCCAAATTAATTTGGTCATGCGAACGCACGAATGGGGAGGTCGACGGGAACCTCGCCCAGTCACGTCGTATTTACGGTACACAGAACATCCTCTAAAAATCGAGATCTAAGGCTTCCACCTAGAAAGTGTAGTAGACATATAAGCTTCCGTGTACTGGGGTTTACGTGCACGTTAAAGAGCCCCAGGTGGTCAAAATTCCGGAGCCCACTACTACGGCGCCTCTCAATCATTGTGGTTTTGGGAATCTTTCCATGACGGGAAGGTATCCTAATACTAAAAAGGCACCGGAAAAAGCGTGCCACACGTTATTTGACTAGATGCTACATGGGGGAACCTTATCTCTATTAAAAGATGCGTGCGATATACACCATATAAAAGTGATCGTTGTTCAAAAGAGAAGACGATGCTCCGCAGAATCTAGTTAGCCGAAAGAGGAAGGGCTGCGCTCGCGAACTATATAGCGAAATTAGTCGAATATTTCCACCTACCTCTACTGACGTATGGATACGTGTAGTCTCCCAACTCACATATTTGAGGCGTACCCATCTCGTTCCTGAACGCTATAGCCTCGTCTATCTGTCGC
This sequence comes from Rhipicephalus sanguineus, assembly GCF_013339695.2. Taxonomy (NCBI): domain Eukaryota; kingdom Metazoa; phylum Arthropoda; class Arachnida; order Ixodida; family Ixodidae; genus Rhipicephalus; species Rhipicephalus sanguineus. The sequence continues at coordinate 108,385,041 of NC_051186.1, forward strand.
ACTACAGAAAGGTAAAAAAAGAGAATTACTGACCTTCACAGCAAGAATATCTACGGGTTTTTACGTGGCAGAACCGTGGCACTAGAAGGTATTTAATGAGCACAGCAATGAATGTACACGGGGCCGTAATATATAACGTCCATCGCTTTGCGACTGCCTGGGCCAGGATGAAACGCACGACATTCCTGTCACCAGCCAAGCGCGCCGCAACCAATGCACAACAGCAGTAGCCCTAGAGATGGCCAGGAAAGATTTACTTAAATCCTACGGATCTTATACAAATCGCACGTCACCGTATGCATAAAACAACGTAATGTGGCTCATCGGATACATACGCCACTCATGCTCGCTTAGAAGCAAGGCTTCTTTATCGCAAGACTTGTCGGTTGGCACTCAACTGATAAGAAAAGTCTGCAACGTGCGCATGCACCACTAAGTGCTAAAAGCAGAGTAGCGCTTCCTTGCAGCATCTTTCTCTCCCGAGGCGCGTACCACGAGCGTGGGTTAATAAACGTACTTCACCCGTCGCTAAACGTAACACTAGGCGACGAAGCTGGGATCTTGAAGAGTTGCACAGCGTCAAGGAAGGCAAGTGTTGTAGGCATTCAGCCTCTGTGCAGTATCCCCAATTGAAGAGTGCGGCAGTTTTTTGACGCGATAGCGTTAGAGAGCTCGTGTCGCAGAAATTCCGGTGTTGGCGTGGGCGACGGTGTCGGCGTCTCTACCGACGCTTGTGAGCGAAAAATCGTCCGTGAGCGAAAATTGAGATAGATGCAAATAAAATAAACAATAGAAATATTCGGTCCAATTGAGGCTCGAACCCGGGCCGTTTGCGTGGCAAGCAGGTGTCCTACCACTAGGCCACAATGTTACTTGCAACCACTTTGCGGAAAAAAAAACAGTACATAAATGCCATGTAGTGGAAGGAGTCTCCTAACGCATTTTGTTCGGCTGGTGTCACGACGTAAATGAGCCTATTCGGCGATTTGTAGGCGCATTCGCGAGGAAGCGTTGATCAAGCTAACAGCAAACATTAGATAATGTGCTGACATCTGTGAGTCATTGTGAGAAATATGTCTCGACTCTAGCAGAGGAAACTGCTTTACACCGAAAACCTGTACCAGTGCCTGTACCATTACTGTATATACATAGCGCGCGCGTGTGTGTGTGTCTGTGTGCGTGTGTGTGTAACAACACACTATAATAAGTATGCACTTAGTGGTTCAAGTGCGCAGTGGGGGCGGATTTCGCCATCGCGTTCAACTCTTAAAGGCGAAGCTTAAGTGTCCCCCTTTTTTTGTCTTCGCTCACTGATATCATGAACGATGAAGCCAGTGCAGGTTTGATGCAGTTTGCTGCTCAACTGGGCCAGGAGGAACCACTCGACGTCCCCACAAATGACTGCACGTCGTACGAAGAGCGGCTAACGTTTCTAATCGTCAACATGGTTCGCGAATGTGACACAGTGCAGGCATTCCTGAGCATCATAGGCCCCAGAACATACAGCCTTTCGCAATCACTGGTGGCCCCGGAGCTACCTTGAAGCAAAAGCTTCGGGGTACCAAAAAACCCTGGGGGATCATCTGCCGCCGAAACCATCGGCCATCAGCGACCGATCAAACTTCAACAGGAGGGATCAACTCCAAGGCGAGCTTATTTCTTATTACGTTGCCGACCTACAGAAGCTAGCACAAGCCTGTGATTTTGGATAGCGCGTTAGATGAATTCCTCCGGGACCGCTACGTGTGCGGTTGGTTAGGAGAGGATATGCAGTGAGTGCCATTCACTGAGGATAGCAAGTTCACGTTTCAGAGAGAGGTAGAGTACGTTGTGGCTGTGGAGGCGACAACAAAAATCACTGCTCAAGCCCGCACGTGATGCATTCAGCCAAAGCCATGCATAAGGTAGAGGCGGCGTCGAGTGTCCAGTCGCAGGCACGTATTCGTGGCGGGTCGCTGAAAATTTCGGCAAAGCGTGTACCCAGGTAAACGACAAACACTGTAAGTGGAACAAAATGAGGCACCTTCAACTAGATTGCCGTAGTGCCTCCGAAATGTCTCGTGGAAACCCCTCATCAAGAACACTAAAAACATTGTCGGTCGTATTGCACTCGGATGTGCTACCCGTAGAAGGTGTGTCTGCTCCCAATGTTGAGCCTACCGACGAAAGTAAATGATGGAGCTAGATACAGGTGCCGCCGTCACAGTCATGCTTTTCAGACAATACTGCAGATTTTTTTCAGCAGCCAGACTCGAGCCGACACAACTCAAGCTGCGCACCTACACAGGAGCCCTGGTGATCCCAAAAGGCGTCCTACAGGTCAAGGTGCAGCACGGGGGAGCACGGCGAGCCTTCCTTTATACGACGTTGAAGGAGGGGCCGCCACTGCCAGACCGGGAATGGATTCACTCACTCAGGCCCGAGTGGAGTGAAATCTGGAACGTCCAGCATCTGCCAAGGTCCGAGCTGCCCATTCCTTGCCATTTAGAAGAAAGACTACACGCTTTCATCACAAAGTACGTCTCTATTTAAGGATGAACTAGGCATGATTACACAAGAAAGGGCTGAGCTGCATTTCAAGCTTGATCATACACCGAAGTTTCTCAAAGCAAAAAACGTGCTGCCCGCGCTGCAGTGTAATGTGAGTGCCCGCAGCATCGAGCGGCCGCTGCTGCGGGTTTGTCAAGCGGCTGACCGCACACGAAGCTTGCTGAACCATGACAGCTGGCTGCGCATCTGTTGGTGTGGAGCTGCCGATTTGTGATTATGTCACGTACAAGTATTTTTAACAACTTATATCCGAGTATCAGCACATGATGAACGACGCAGCCGCTAGGCTGGCATGGTCACATTTGACGAACTATAACTTGTTAGCAACCAAAATAATGCAAGGTTTTTTTTTCTGGAGAACAGTAGACGACGTCCTTGACTTCAATCAGAGGGATCTTTAAAAAAATTAAAAATGACCTTTTTGAGAAAATCATTTTCAAATTTCGGCGTTTTCTTTAAATCACTTACGTTTCAGCACACTTAATAGAGTAAAACGGAGCGCGATAAAAGCACGAAAATTATTTTACATGAGAGCGAAAGTACCAAATTAATATGTACCGTTTTTTATTATCCTCACTTTAACTTGCTTGCAGCAATAAATTCCCGAAATACAGGAATTTTGTGCCATTTGCCAAGTTTGTAATTTTTTCCTTCAAAAGTGCTTCTACAAGCAAGGGAAATAATAGACTCATAAGATTGTATTTCACGTGTTCTTTAAGGGAATAAATATTGTGACGAAGAAGTGCGCCGTTTTTTCCCTAGGTGCGCTCAAAATTCAGAAATCGCGAAATTCGCGGAAAATTGTTTTTTGCGGCCAAAACTTGTATATTTTTTTTTTTCAGGCGAACAACTGTTTTTTGCAAAACTAACTGCGAAACCATTGTTCTGGGTGTCATGCCTAGACCTACAGTAAATTTCATCAAAATCGGGAATGGTGACCGGGACCTCGTGTACGATCTTATCTGGACACACCCAGCTTCAGTTTTCCTTATGCGTTGAAACTATTAAATCAATGTCACGGTATTTCGGGAATGTTTGCGAGCGATGGGTTCGCTAGAGAGGCAAGAGACGGTGGTGACACGGCAAAGAGGCTTTATAAAACATGATCCGAAAAACTAGCTAATCCGCACTCAAAATTCACACATTCAAAAAATACATATCAAAAAATTTATCAAAAGAATTCTGAGATTAAAGCGAGTCTCTAGCACCCCTGAGAATCTGGCCACACTAGCCTCGCAGTCGCGTCCAAAATAGAGTCTGTTTACTTGTCGTACGGTCGGTGCGGCGTCGAAGTCGATCCTTCATCGTTCCTATTGCGTCGCGCTCGCCGTCGACTTTCTCGATTAGTCCCTGCAGTCACCGTCGATCAGCGTCGGCCTGACGAGCCGCTCAACGTGGTCGCCTGTAACCCGTTCGCCATCGAGCTTGGCAGTTTAGGCCTAACTGTCTTCGTCGTCCGCTTCTACGTGCTGCCTGGCCAAACCGATGGTGCAAAGAACTTGCACTACTATTTGTATGGGCGCTCATTCACCTTGGTCACAGACCTTAAGCCTCTTCAAACAATATTGGGGCCCCCCAACTGGAATTTCAACCATTGTGGCTGCTCGTTTGTAACGCTCAGCGGTGACGTTGGCAAGCATACTCTTACAAGAATATTTTCAATAAATACTAGATCTTGACTCCAAAAACCCAATAAACAGAAGAAGCAATTTATTCATAGCGATTGGACTCGCTGCCTGCTTCTAATCGAGATATTGCGGCTACCACGAGTAAATGCCGAATTCTTTATCAAGTGAAAGAATTCACATATGGGGGATGGCCCATGTCGGTCATAGACGAGCAGTTGAAGCCTTTTTTTTTCTTCAGGTGCAACAAACTGACGGTGCATCAGGGATGAGTGATGCTGGGCAAGATAGTAGTCGTCTCTACAATGCTCTAAGGATTGGTTTTGTACGAACTTCATGATGGTCACATCGGGCGCAGCAAAGAGCTCGCGCAGCTACGTGTGGTGGCCAACATTTGAGGCGGAATTCGAACGTCGCATCAGAAGCTGCGCTAGTTGTCAAGAGCAACGAAACGCGCCAATCAACGCAGCTCTTCACCCGTGGTAGTGGCCGACCTCACCGTGGCAGCGAGTTCACGCAGACGTTCCGGGAGCTTTTCAGAATAACATGCTTTTAATGGAGCTCCATGCACATTCTTAATGGCCAGATGTTTTAGAAATGCGCTTGAAAACAGAAAGCGCGGTTTATTGCTTGACCGACGTTTTCGCACGTTTTGGATTTCCGGAAACGATTGTTTCCGAGAATGGACCTCAATTTGTTTCACAGGAATCGAAGCACTTCGTGTAGGCAATGGGGGAGCGGCACGTCATCGCGGCTTCTTACCACCCCAGCTCCAATGGGCTTGCAGAGCCTTTCATTCAGACCTTAAAGAACGCCCTCTGCTTCTGCATAACTTTTTGCTGTCGTATCGCTGCACGTCGCGTGCGAAGACTCATGAATTACCAGCGGCATTGCTCTTGGGTTGACGCTTACGCATTAGGTTATATGCCATAAAACCCTCCGTGGGGGAAAGAGTAGCCCACAGACAGTACACTCAGGCACTAAGTCGTCCGTGCCACGAACGTTGTTTCTTGGTGGGCGACAACGTGTTAACACGTAATTATTCTGGTAAATCAAAGTGTGCTCCCGCTCTGTTTGTTGGTCCAAGAGTACCTGCATCTGTGCAAGTGCGCGCATACACCCCGAATGACACCTTCACCTGGCGTCGCCATCAAGATCAGATGCTGCACAGACTTGCAGAAGACGTTACGCCTAGGCATAGAACAGCTGGCCAAGCTACGACTAGCGATTTCCTGGTATTTCCTGAGACTGGCAACGCACCAGTTCCTCCTAGACCGCAACCGCCCATGGTAACTCCGGTTGCGCCACTAGCAACACCAGGTCCCGACAACGCAACACGCTACGTCATGTGAAATTATCGCCCTTCACATAGGTTTCAATCTGGACTCTGAATGACTGTGTGCTTTTGTTAGAAATAAGTCGAGGTGGGCTTGTATCGGCTGATGCTCACTTCATAAGAGCACTTTGCAACGTGCGCAAGCGCCACTAACTGTTAAGGACGCAGGGTAGGGAAAATAGCAAAAATAAATCAAAATTTGGTTTTTCCGCTTGTTTGGAATGATAAGGGCCTTGCTTAAGAATATCCAGTGCCACTGACGTTTTCAATCGCAGTGATTGAAAACGTCACTCTCTCTGAGAAAAGGGAACTTGGCTGACGAGCAGCCAAGTTCCCTTTTCTCACACCATGCACAACCTAGGCCTCAAGTAAACTTTGAAATTTCAAAACTTGTTGTTTCTCTGAGCTTGGTAGGTTTATAAAAAAATAATCTGGCTACATAAAGGCACATGGTGCAGTTTTTTGAACACGAGTGGCATTTACCGAACGTGCTTGCCTGTGTGTTTCGCACGGACGGGGTTCTCTACATTTAGTCTGAGTTTAGTTCCGCCTTTGTTTATATTGATGCGGTGGCAGAAAATGGACTCGTGCTGACAAATCGAAGAACCTCATTAGAAAGCGCTGTTTAATTGGGAATCGACGCGCTTCAATTACTAACAGAAACGAGCCTGGCAGCACTCGTGCGAGCACTTAAGCAAGTAACCTTTCTCCTCATTCCGCGTCACCGCATGGACACAATGTTACCTGTAGCGACAATGGCTACGCTTTGATTTATGTGGATCTCTTACTAACCGTGATTACGTGTAACTCTGTCTGCACAGAATGCGGAGAAACCACGGCACTCTTACAGATCACAATAGATCGTGCTTCTTTGAATAGAAACACTCAGATGTGCCACCTTTGAAACCGTTCTAACTTTCAAAAAGGCCTACATGGCCTGAGTAAACTTTCTATATGCCGCTTGGCATATAACCGAGGCGAAACACTGAGATATGGTTTGGTGATTGACTGCCATGTACAGTATTTAGGCAATAGAGACACAGAAGTTGTGACGCAACAAGGCAACAGAGCAAGAAAACAAGAAAAGAAACAAAATGCTGATTCGTGTGATGACAATATGTCAAGTTGCTAATAATTGAATTGTTCAGCACAGATTTGGTTTGAACAAAGTATGAAATAAACTTGTTTTTCCTCTTTAGCTCACAGTATATCGAAATGTACTTTTTCGTTAAATTTGCCCTATTATCAAATGAACTTGAAAAAGTAGAAATCTAACTTTTAACCCCAATAAACCAAATATCAATACAAAGCTATCGAACTAGAATGGTGTACGTATGAGGTTTGTTTTTAATTTCTTGGTAATTTTCTTTAAAAAATACTGTGAATCCTACCTGCTTTTCTAAATATTGACAGAAAGGTCAGAACATAAATACAATCTTGAGTCTAATTCAATTGCAAAACTACGTCGAGGAAGAAAATGAAATAAACCCGAACTCTTTACATGCAGTAGTTCTAGAGGAATTGTGTCCTAAAAATACATAAAATACATGGGAGCTACAGGGCCCTTAAAAGCAGAGTGCTGTTTGCTAGCGGGGCCCTTTCTTGCCCGAGCCACGAACCCACAAGCATGGGTTAATAAACATCATTCGCCCAGAGCTTGTCTGATCCTTTCGACACGTCTGTCGCGAAATGTAACAATACCGGATGGCAAAATTTTGGATAGCGGGATTATGCCAAAATGTGAGCGCATTCAGGAAACATATGACTGACTCATCGTGTCATGAATCGTAAGATTCGCATGGATAACATGTGAGGCACTTCATATATAGCATGACATTAATGACAAAAGTGAAAATATGCCATTGCAATCATAATTTGGCTGGGATGTCTTAATGCACCCGGCAATGAACGCGATGTGCACCATTTACTTGCGTAAAATCAAGACTGGTCGCCAAGCCATCAGCTTGCATTGCGAACTAGTGCCCAGTGTTCATGAACTGTTGCTTAGCATTCGCTATAGCTAGCTGATTTCAGGCAAGTTATGACTAGAGGTTCCTATAAATATTTACTAATCTGGCTATAGTTCGCCCATGGCGGATAATGTGTTGGCAAATTGTCGTTTTTACCCTGACATTTGCCAGTGGTGGATAGTGCTCTCTATAGAAGGTTGATATAACGTACGGTATAATTGAAAAATGCTTTATAGTGATTTTACCTGATGGTCCGCACTGACTAACGGTTTACGGCGAGTTACTAGTACTGGCTAGAGCTAATCAATGTTTTCTAGGGTGGCATCATGCTAATTATCGACTGTAATCAGAATGAACTGATAATTTAGTGTTGCAGGGGTTACATAGTTCCCTTTATACGCAGTGTAGCTCCTTCCCGCAGGTATGCGCCACCGAACACTGCTTATTGTGCTAGAATACAAGAACTGACACTACGCCTGGCTTTAATTCACACCGTAGCCTTCAAAGTGCAGGCGACGTGTCAGGTGAGCTCATGTAACCTTCATAACTTATGATAGTCATAAAGACAAGCGCTATGTCGTAACACTTGGCTCCAGAATAACACGAAATCAAAATCAAATTTGCTGACTGATTTATGTAAATACTCTCTGCAATTCTGCACGGGATTTGTCGAAACATTTTTCCCGTGACGCTTTCTTGTCTTTCTGGATTCTGTTATACTGCAATAGTAAATATAAGAGATATTGCAGGAAATTCTAGGAATAGCATAAATAGAAAGGTGCCTACTGGTATATATTTTTACTCAAACTATTAAAAATAATATATGGTGGGCTGGAATATTTATTCAAAAGGCCTACCTCTGAGGCTAGGCTGAGGTGAGGTTCACAAAATTTAGACGGTCACCGCTGGGTTTGCCAAGACTACTCGAGGTTATCCGATGTGGCGAACTGGTCATCACAATTCATCAGCTTCTTTGTCTATGAGGGCAATTCTAATCATATCAGTATAATGGTGATCAAACCATCATTACCGTTGAATCGGCCGTCATCAGTATGATGTTCGATGGTCATGATGATGGTCTTTGCTACCATTCATTGAGACTGCCACTACGCCCACGGTAACTTCTTGTGTTTTGTGATGCAATTGGGGCATTGTTTTCCATTTTATAAACACTGCAACAGTTCTGCCTCGCAAAAACTAACACTAATATTTCATATACCCGGCGGCAGATATGCGCAACTGGTATATAAACAGACATATCTATTCCGGAATGAGTTAGCTAAAGTTTCGATGCAAATTATTTTATAAACAAGGCATTTACTTCGGGTTCAGCATGATCAACATTTTGTCAGCTGACAGCGCTTTGCAATTACGTTACCAGAACTTTAGTCTACGCCTTCGAACCCCGATTAGCGTACCCACTGCGACCCAAGCGCATGTGTACAATCAATTTGTGCGCTATAGGATTACATACGCTTGGCATATCAGTAAAAATCCAAATTGAAGGATAACACACAAACTCAACATAATTGCGCTTACGCTGTCAAACCTTACGAAAAGCCTGTCACTAACAAAACAAGCTCTGACCGAGCGAGGGACACCTGGCTGAAGGTATGTTAATGATTATTATCTACTATAAGATTATCTAATGATTATCTACATTCGGTGGCGCATACCTGCGGGAAGGAGCTACACTGCGTATAAAGGGAACTATGTAACCCCTGCACACTAATTATCCGTTCATTCTGATTACAGTCGATAATTAGCATGATGCCACCCTAGAAAACATTGATTAGCTCTAGCCAGTACCAGTAACTGGCCGTAACCGTTAGTCAGTGCTGACCATCAGGTAAAATCACTATAAAGCATTTTTCAATTATACCATACACAGTTAATATCAACCTTCTATAGAGAGCACTATCCACCACTGGCAAATGTCAGGGCAAAAACGACAATTTGCCAACACATTATCCGGCATGGGTGAACTATAGCCAAGATTAGTAAATATTTGTAGAACCGGCTCACAGGCAAGATGATCCACTGTATAGCAGCATCAGCCATAATAAGCAACCACTAAATGGATTTAGCATCCTCTAGTCATAACTTGCCTGAAATCAGCTAGCTATAGCGAATGTCTAAGCAACACGTTCATGAACACTGGGCACTAGTTCGCTGATGGCTGGTTGCCAAGCTGATGGCTTGGCAACCAGTCTTGATGTTTACGCGAGTAAATGGGGCACATCGCGTTTCATTGCAAGGTGCATTAAGACATCCCAGCAAATTATGATTGCAATGCATATTTTCACTTTTGTCATTAATGTCATGCTATATATGAAGTGCCTCACATGTTGTCCATGCGAATCTTACGATTCTGACACGATGAGTTAGTCATATGTTTTCCTGAATGCGCTCACATTTTGCATAATCACGCTATCCAAAATTTGCCATCCGGTATTGTACATTTTCGAAACAGGCGTGCCGAAAGGATCAGACAAGCTCTGGGCGAATGATCTTTATTAACCCCATGCTTGTGGGTTCGTGGCTCGGGCAAGAAAGGGCCCGGCTAGCAATGCGTCTCAGAAAACGAGAACTGGATCATGCCAGGCCACGACTCGAACCAAATAACGGAAACTCAAGAAAATCGGAACAAACAAAAATTGGGGACGCTTAAGCTTCGCCTTTGAGAGTTGAACGCGGTAGGACAACCTGCGCCTAGTGTGTGATACTTCGACCACGTAGTGCATACTTCTTATTGTAAGCTGTTACCGAGAAGTTCAGATTGTAGCAATTACTGCAATATATTGACAAAGAACAAAATGGTCGCATAGCCGAAGCAGCACGCCGAGCTTTTGTGTCTGCCTTTCTTTGCCTCCGTCTTGCGGTGGGCCGCCCTTGTTGTCGTGCGCCACATGACACTGATGCGCCCAAGCTTAACGTAATTGCGTTACGCTATGAACTTACACAAGCCTGTAACTCACAAAATAAGCTCTGGCCGAGCATATAGGTAGGAACCCCTCGCTGACGATATGTTAGTGATTTATCTCCATTCTTTGCGCCATAAGTATTACAACACGAGAGCTGGCTCATGACAGACCATGGTACGAAAACCAATAAAGCTAGAAAAAAACGCATAAATCGGAACAAATAAAAACAGGGCGCGTAATATTGACGCTATGTTGAGCGAGTTGATACCACATTATCGGAAGCACAAAGATCTATTTCACACGAAGCTTTCTTACGTTTAATGACTTATCAAGAATTGTTTTTTTTCACTGTGAAGTCGTAGTACTTGCTTGAAATAGAAAATGCTTATGCGCCCCCAATATTTATTACGAATATATAATGTAGTTCGCAGCTAAAGCATGCTCTATGTAGTAGTCCACTAATGATGTAAATCTTTGTCGCGACAGCAGGATCACCTATTGCACACCTGCGCGTTCACAGGAATAAGGAAAAAGAAACCAACTCACGACGTTCTTCGTACGCTAACATTTTCTTGGCCAATTCGACCTCTTCACGTATCCATGCTCCGTACCTAAGGAAATACAGGGCGTAGAGTTCCGCGTTTAGCCATGAAGAGTGTGTTTTGCCTCGCCATTAACCATTCCCTTTGTTCTTTGCTGTAATTCATCTATGATTGAATAAAACGAAAAGAATATATGTCATGCATATATAGTTCACCGTTCACTAAAAGAGGAACACAATTTTCGTAGTGCGTGAAGCAACGAAACCAACTTCAATATAGAATTAAAGGTAAGCGTTTGTTGGTGAGTTGAGAAATTCCACCTAGAATGGGACGCGCAATTCTGAACAGCCTCTATAACCTCTTCAGACCCCGCGTGCATTAAAATGCACATTTGTTTCTCCCGGTTTTTACAATTCGCGCCATTATAAGAGCCACATTCTTGGTGCAATCGCATATGTCTATCATGTGGTGCCATCTGGTCAGCAATACAGGAAGCATATTGCAGTGGAAGCTCCGTTTTCCCGCTTTGAATCATGGCGTCATTCTCGTCTTCGACGTTCTGCGCACGCCGTCCAAGTAATTCACAAATTGCTCAATAATCATCGTGTCATATTTATTAATTCCTGTTTAAATGTACTTAGGAAGGGTTTAGGGATAATTTCCGCATGGTAATGTAACCCTAAGGGCGAGTATTTTTGTAATCACAAGCTGTTTTCTTCAAATGTGCATTATAATGCACACTCGGTCTCAATGGGTGCTTTTCCTGCGTATGTTTGCCAATTCTCATGCGGTTGGGTTAATCTTTGGCATTAAGCTTTGGCGTTTGTTTCACCTAGGGAATAAGTGATAAAGAAACGTGTTCTTGAGTCAATGACTAGTAATGACACCTCGGACCTAGAATTCTCATACGATGAGGCTGTCCTTCCCCATACTTGTTGCTGCAAGACAGGTGTTGGTGCACAATTTGACAATAGGCAGTTTTTGAATAGTCGTATGCTAAGTTAGCGTTAGCGTTTGCGGCCCGCTATTTCCGTCACTTAACAGAGCCCGCAAGCGGTTAGCTGTACGACGCATGCGCAGTTGCAGGGAAAGCCAACGCATGCTTTGCGTACGCTATTCGAAAGCTCCCTAATGAGTCACCACGGAAGTTGCTGAAAGCCAAGGTTGGGCCCATACCTCCTAAGCCAAGAAGAACTGCGCAAGCAAGCCACATTGCAGAGCTTGGGAACTAGGGATCCTCCTCGAGGTGCCGAAACCCAGGATATTCTCGGCGCAATAGGCGTGTGCACAGGGGGGGGGGGCTGCCCCCTAGTCACATGAGAGGGGGGCGCAAAATCTGCCCCATACTTTCACCCCCGTAGTCACCTAAGATGGGGGGGGCGTAAAATCTGCCTAGTACATTGATTAGTAGGGGGGGGGGCACTGAGATGACACCTCCTCTGACGCCTTTGCACGCCTTTCTGCACGCCTTTGCTCAGCGCAGAAAGTTCCGGTGCATCACGTGCAACATCGTTCTTTGCATCACATCTGCGCGAAACTTCTCCAGGCAGTTTCACAACAAATTAGCGTGCGTTTCGCGAGCAAATGTAAAATTCTGTTATAGGCGAATGTCGTTCGTTTTCTGTGCATTGAGACCGAGTGTGCATAATGCACACACTGCTGTGCAAAAACTGTTTGCCGTACAGACGCAATTTTTTTCTCGTTTAGTACAGCATGTGTGTGCATTCCAAAAATGTGTTTTGATTTCACCTGTGTGGTCACAAATATACTCAGGTCTCAGGAGGATATTAGGAACTACACCTGTGCGCCGAAGCGCCGCGATGCCGCCACCGCCTGTTTTTGCTCACGCTCGCGCCGCCGCCCGCCGAAATTGCGAGAATGATAACGCCGCCGCCGCGCAATAATTGCGCCGCGCCGCCATTCGTCTTATTTTAACCCGAATTAAAATCGCCACATAAAATACATCACTTCACCGGGGGAGCTGTTCTCGATGTGTTCAGGACCATTCATAGACTACCCATTTCTGCCGCTGCTTATTGACTGGAGTTCAGCAAGGAGCGCACCACCTGTTTCCGGGTCTCCTTCCGCAACATCATTTGACGCCACGAAGCCTTCACAACTCTCGACACAAATCAGATAGGTGGAAAGCGCTTCAACGCAACGAACGCAGCCCCAGAGATGCGCTTTTTGGGCTCACATCTCTGAGACCGATGAACGAACTCTGATCGCCTTAGCCATCGAATCAGGGTCAATGCGGTCTCGACTCTTACGCACCTACGAAGGTCTGTACGGACTCCGACTATCGTTTCTCAAACATCTGGGACACATTCATATGCCAAGTTGAGGACTTGACAGTTCACTTTGCTGTAGATTTCGTCCACGTTCTTCTTCACGCTGGGAAGTGTGATGGCTGGTTTGGTGCGTCGACATGATTAGAGCGCGATGACGCCACGGCTCACCTTTTTAGGTAATTGTATGCGCTCGAAAGGATTATGGACATAACTGTTAGAGAGCATATCGAGAACAGCTTTTCCGAAAGTGAAATGCCGTACTTTCTCTCCTCCAGACGTTCACGAGTATTGTGTGACGTCATACGCTGCGACTTCCTCCAGCCTTAAAGGTCGACGACCCAACCTCAGCGGATAAACATTCGTGGAGTCATGAACTATGTACATTGTGCATAGATAAATAAAATAGATATTAATGCATATCGATGCGTTAGTACACCTTTTTTCTATCAGTTATACTCGAGTAAATCGATAAAAAATAAAGAAGTAATTTCAATTGAAAACGCAATGGAAATTTCAATAGAATAATCAGCACTGGTACCCGATGTGCACTTCTTCAAAACGTCGTCAAATAAGGAGAGAAACGGCACGGTGTGCGCTTTCTAGTAATGGGTCACCGACGCCTGTGCTCATGCATACAGTACCACACTGCGCTTCAGCAACACGAGAGCCACAGGTTATTGGCTTGAGCCGCAAACACGCGCGTCCTGCAGGCCTCTGTCTCGCTCCACCAAGGCAAGACATTCGCCCATCGAAATCGTGTCCTTTCTGCAACCCGTATTGCAGGAGTTTTTTAGTCGGTGCTCTCGCAGTCGAATGAGGCGGCGGCGGAGAAATCCCGTTGGTGCATGCTGAAGCTGCACATAACGAGGAGCCGGCGCACGCTAACACGAAGCGAAAGGCAAAGAACGTTATTGCGTCGAGGGAGCTTCATGCATGCCATTGCGGCCACTGCCCCTCGCAGGTGTCGAGGGGCTTTAACCATGACCTCCGATATCGCGCGAAATGTTGGAGTAAGCGCTAGTAAGTGTCGATCGTGACGCACTACTCTTTTCACCTCCCACAGATGGCGGCCCCGTCCCGCTCCGCCCCGCCTACCTACACGCGTCTAGCATCTGCTAGACGCAGGACGAACGCGTCTTATATTTTCACACATTCTCTCTCGCACGGTGCACCATCTTGGCGGTGTAGGTAGGCGGGGTGGAGCGGGGCGGGCCGCCGTCTGTGAGAGGTGGAATATGTAGCATCTGCGGAGGTAGCTTAGTCCAATAAAGAAAGAAAACAGGAGGTTGCTTAGCCGGTTCAAGGACGGGCGCTTACCGTCACGGCCGGAAGGTCGTGAGTTCGATTCCTAGCGACGGTTCTTTATATTGTGTTTTTTTTCTTTCACAGCCGTTTGCATCCACTTATCCAACGTCAAATCCGTATTGGAGTTATTTGGTGAACCCCGGCATAAAACCAGTTTCGTGTTAATAAGTTGACGAATGTCGATTGCCCGTCGTCAACCTAAACCTTAACCCTTATCGTGATCCGTCTCGAAACTGCACCAGCTGACTTAAAACCGAAATGCAGTTTCAATTTTCAGAACTACTTGATAATTAAACTGGGAGTCCTGCCAAGTTGTGCTAAAGTGGCAGGGTTCGTGTGCGCAGGAGCATATATTCAAATCAAATCAAATCAAGCTATTTATGGTCCACAAGTGTGTGTGTTGTGGAAGACGAGGGCTCGAGAAAAAGTGGACCCTATCCACTTCAGAATGCTCGAGCCCCCGTTTTACAATGCATACAGCGAGAACGTGGGAGTACACGTATACAGTACTGATATAATGCAATGCTTATACTAGCACAATATTACATTACAATGTTTACGACAGACACTATACAATACACAGTATGTAACACTCTCTAATGATAAATCATTACATATTCATGCGATCAGAATCAGCATTCGTTCATGCAATTAAAAAAAACTGAAAAAAAGACAAAAAAAGAGAAAACAGTGAAGCTTCGCAAACGTGTTTGCACAGAATGCGCCACTTTTGCCAAAACATAGAAAGGGCATGGAATTCTTGGCGACCAACGAACTGCTTTGACTTGCACTTTCCCAGTGTCTCTAAATTTATTTCACATTGATGGAATTCATTAAAACTTTGGAAGCGATGACGAAGTATTTCTTTTGTAACGCATAATGCGTGAAAAATGTATTTTTCCAGATATCATCATGGCCGTGTGAAACAAAAGACCTGTGAGTGGTGGTCAACTCAGAAAAAGAACAAGTGTTCGCCTGTATCTTGCTTCTACTTTCTGGCTAGATTTATGGATACATCTGACGAATTAATCTCCTATACGTGAGTTTCCTAAACTAAGATTCACAGTGTGTGCTACGGTGATTGTCGGACTTTGAAGATTGCAGCTTTTGTTTGGCTGTGTTGATTTCAAGGGCATTGACTATGCTCCACGTTTGTAAGTCCCACAGAGCTATGTTAACGTTATTTTGAAGAGTTTCGGAAGCAATACTGAGAAAGAAAATAGTTTATCATCCTCATATGTTATGTACGTTGCCTCCGTGAATTATTTGCGAAATTTCATTTACAATAAAAGTTAAATAATAGCGGGACCAATCATGCTTCTTTGAGGTACACCTGAGTGCCCGCGATCGATAAATTGCCTTAGAATACAAACACTGCATTCTATGTTCAGGTAGGACGTAATAAGAGCGAGCGGTGTGCCTTTTAATTCCATATAATTCAACTTTTTCAGTAAGTGTGATGTAGTTGAGACGGTCAATGCTTATAAAAATGAATGTATATGCCAGCTATTAGACCTGTTTTCATGGAAAACTTTTAAACTGATTTATTTTTGCAAGACAAGGGCAAGTTGCGTTGACCTCTCCTTTCTGAACCGAATGAGTGGGCTGATGAAATTGCGCTTGTTTGCAAACCACATTTCTCTGGCGCTGAATTATATTTTCTAAGGCCTTGGAATAACATGGGCAGTATAAAAGTTGGTCTGTAATTTGATAAGCTATTTTTTTTTTCCACCACCCTTCTATATTGTAATACTTTTGCTACCTGCATTTCTTTGGAAAGACACCTGTGAAGAGAGCAAGGTATAGATATGCGTGAGCGTTGGCAATATAATATAAAGAACATACTGACTGGGCTGATTTGAATGCTGCCATATCGCAATGTTAAGCTGTTCCTAAGAGATTATACAGGTTATCTATTTCACTCTCAGTTGTGGCATTCATATATAACTTGCCGAGTTCCTGCTGATCCTCTTTATTGCCTGCGGGGAATGAGCGCTAGATACCAGATTTACAAAAAATTATTCAATTGTTCAGCTAATTCTGCTTCTTTGCGTGACTCATTGTTCCACGTTAGTTCATAAGTGTCTGGGTTTTTAGATACACGATTTTTTAGCTCATTATTTTTCTCCACATTATGTCCACGTTCTGTTGTTCCCGATATCGAAAAACTGTACAGATAGTTTGGCTTTGCATTACATATTAGGGCATTAGTTTTGTATCTATGTAACCGAAAGGTATCCCAGTCGGCAGTGTTACGCGTTTTGAGAAATCTATTAAAAAGCCTCTTTCTTTTTAATCATTTTAAGGTACTCCTTATTTACCCAGGGCTTACGCGTTTTTTTTTGCTTTTGTATGTATGCTTAGAGGCAATGACTGAATATGTTTCAAGAAATAGGCGCAAAAATTCGTCATATGCATTGTCCGAGATGATGGACATGTATACAATATCCCATTTTATTTTTTCGAGGCTGTTGCGATAGTTCTGCAAGGTTTTTTCATTGATGTGTTGAATTTCTTTTGCTCGTTATAGAGGTACGGCCAGAATTAGGCATTTCGGGCAGCAAAAAAATGGTCAAGTGATCACTAATGGTCGAAGTCAATACACCACTTATGACTTCGGGCTCTGTTAAATTTGTTATGAACAAGCCAATATGTTTTGTTATCTTTGTAACTCTAGTGCATCCTTTAATCACATTGGTTGAGCAGTATGAAGATAGCATTGTGCATAACTTGTGTTGAGCATTTGAGTATTTTAACATGTCTATGTTAAAATAACCACCTATAATTAGTACTCAATATTTTTCGCTCGCATATCTCAATAGGCCTTCCAAATGTGCAAAGAATGCATCGAAGATTCCATCTGGAGGGCGGTACATTACAGCTATGATACAGTTATGTGATACAATTGCTAGACACTCTGTATCACGTGTAACAAAACAAAATTCAGGAAGTTGGTCACAAGTAATGCACTTGATATTTAGTAGAGCTCCTCCACCACGTTTGTCCTTGCGGTTTAAGTGAAAAATGTGATAATTGGTGATAATTATCATTAGCTATGGCATTGCAGTAAGAATTCAGCCACGTTTCAGTGAGCATGACTATGTCCTACTTGAAATGAAACTGATTCAATAAAAGTGTTCCATTTGCAGTAGCAGCATGCCCGCCTTGAGTGTTAACATACAATGTTATCTTTAGCATACGCAAATATGATCTAGGGTGTGCGAAGAAATGATTTTATGCGAAGTTCGTTCATTTCGAACCTTCTCCCGATGGGGTCCACACGGCTCTATATTTACCTTGTGAATCCATCATGGCCGTTACATTGCAGAAGCAGTGTGGCGGAGGTTTATTTTCCTTCACTATTTAGTACATAAAAAGTGCATGTACATCATTAATGTTAGGGCAGCATTGGTGAACGCACTCCGTATGTATTGGCCTGGAACTGAAAGCCAACCTTTCATAGGCGCCTTCTGCGCTGCCAGCCACTTCTATTGTAGGAGCGCAGAAGCGCGCATGAACCGCTGGATGACCGAATTAATCAAACTACGTTCAAATATTCTCATGAAACCTTCATCACTACTATTGCGCTGTGAAGAAAATTGATCCAAGCTACGAATCTAAAGTTCTGAAATATAGGAGCTAATAACCGTCATCAAAGTTCATCACCACAGTACATCCTTGCGTGTAATGTTACGCCCACTTTTAGGTAACGCCATTATCTCCTCATATGGACAGCGATGATTCATTGCCGCACCGATATTCTTCTCTTGTAGCTGGGGGGGTCAAATTGATAGTCGTGGAGCGTAATGGAGACGATGGCTTCCACTCCGAAGTCAAGAGAGCCGCGCACCATCACCTCAACCGGATCGATACTCGCAAGTCTTGTCGTGTTGAGGAAGTCCAGGTTCATCTCAGTCATCCATCTCACCAGCTCTGCTGTCTGCGATAGAAAAGATTCAAAATGTCATGAAATATACAAGGGTATTGTCAATTTCATATATGACTCTACATTACAAGGTACTACAAGGTTCCATACTACAGCATGAGATGAAGACAAAAGGACAAGAGGAGCCATTCACCTTCGAGATCTTACGCGGATATACATTCTCAGCAGGTCGTGACGTTGGCGAAGGCACCAGTCGGCGTGTCCAACGTGAAAGTCATTATTTGGCCGAACTTCTGGCCGGGACACGAACTCACACTACAGCAACAATACACGCTGTACCCTGATATCGGCGAACAAAGCGTTGGCCGTCGATAATCTGATCCGCGGCAAGGCGCGTCGGCATTTATACATACGGCATCGAGCTTTCGAGCATTATCACTGGCGACCGCTTATTTTCGAGGGTAAACTAAGCTGTTCGCGTTTGCGCGTTCTTGCCTAACAGATGATCCTACCATAGTCTTGAATCCTCCCAGACATTCTGGCTGGCATGTCTGGCATTGCCCCCTCTGAAAAGGCATCGTCCCAATGCTTTAACAGAGTATGGAAGTACAATAAAAAGTATGGAAGTACAATAAATACGCGCAATAAAGTGCGAAAATAAAGCGAGAAATTCAGTCCTCAGGTTCGCTGACGCGCATAAATCGGCTTGAGACGCACGACATGAAGGAGTTCAGGTCGCGCACGGCGCCGTTGAGAGTTCGTATTGCCTTAGGGGACAATCTTGTAGTCGAGTGTGCCGAGACGCCAAAGTACCTTTTACGGTCCGAAGTACCGTCGCAGAAGTTTTTCACTGAGTCCACGTCGGCATATCGGCCTCCACACCCAAACACGGTCGCTGGGCCAGTATTCCACGAAGCGTCGTTGATTATTGTAACGCCGCCTATATGTGGTCTGCGGATTCTTCAAGCGTAGGCGGGCGAGTGGCCGGGCTTCGGCGCGCTCAAGGTGGACAGTCACGTTCAGGTTTTCTTCGTCGGTGACGTTGGGTAACATGGCGTCGAGCGTCGTGCCAGGGTCCTTCCGTAGACCAACCTGTATGACCTCATCTACGTCATTTCTTGCACAGCCATGTTGTACGCGAGGTCACGTACGGAAGGATGGTATCCCACGTGTTGTGTTCGACGTCGACGTACTACACAGTGATCCATCGGAGCGTGTGGCAGCAGCTCGGCGCCACCGCCGGATGGCTGCTGCAACGAGTTTCGCACAGGCGCAGTGACAACCGTGCCCGTTGCGACTTTGTCGCTTGAACGATTTGTTTGGTGAGGATTCGAAGCGCAGCAGACGACGAAAAACGGCTCACAGCGCGCACTGCGCATGGCCGAAAGTTGCTGCAGCCGCCGGCCGGAGGTGGCGCAGAGCTGCCGCCACACGCTTCGATGTTCCCTTTAACTGTGGACCGCTGTGTACATGGCTAGCATGTCGGCAATAGTCTTGTTGAGACGCTCGTTGAGGCCATTTGTCTGTGGGTGGTAGGCGGTGGTCCAGCGGTCGCTTGTCTGGCTGTATCTCGAGTTAGCTCCGCAGGAGAGGCCGTACCTCTGTCGGTA
Organism: Rhipicephalus sanguineus; assembly: GCF_013339695.2. Lineage (NCBI taxonomy): Eukaryota > Metazoa > Arthropoda > Arachnida > Ixodida > Ixodidae > Rhipicephalus > Rhipicephalus sanguineus. The sequence goes on from NC_051186.1 coordinate 108,405,080, forward strand.
ATGAGAACCTCTCCGGAGCCATGACGCAGGAAGATGTCCTCAACGACGAAGACGTCCTCAACGCAGAAGTCCCGCTAGCCTCGTCGGCGGCGTCTTGCGGCGCTGACAGCCCCGGCATGTCTTCACGTAACGAGCGACATCGGCGGCAAGGCGCGGCCAGTGCTACTTTTCTAGTACCCTCGCGAGCGTGCGGGAAAACTAAGGTGGCCAGCCGTCGGGTCGTCGTGCAGGGCCTCCAGAATTCCTGGGTTGCAGTGCCGATGGTACAACAATAAGGTAGTTGGCCGAAGCCGGACAGAAGTTCTTTTTTGGAGGACGTCGTTCTTCAAGAAAAAATGATGCCAAACCTCGCCCAAATACTTTTAGAACAGTGGCGGCACTGCCCAACAGGTATTCCACTAGGCCTCTCACTTCAGGGTCGGTGCGCTGGTAGGCAAAGTCATCGGTACTTAAGCTTCCCAAGACATCGTCATCGTCCTCGTCGTCCTATGGCGGTGGGTCAACGGGGAGACGGGACAGGCAGTCGTCGCGAGATATCTTTTGCCCGGACTTGTAAACGACAGTATTACCGAACTTCTGAAGTCGAAGTCTCCCCGTACGAGGCGACCTGCAGTGTCTTCAAGTTAGCTAGCCAACACAAGGCGTGATCATCGCTCACAACTTTAAAGGCCTGCCATAGAGGTAGGAGCGAAGCTTGAACGTAGTACCAGATGATGGCAAAGCACTGCTTTTCTGTTGTAGAATAGTTGGCTTCTGCCTTGAATAGCGACAGGCTAGCATAACATATGATCCTTTCGACTCCGTCAATCCTCTGCAATATGACGACTCGAAGCCGTACGCTGCTTGCATCGATGTGGATTTCCGCCCTATCGGAAAAAAAACAGCGTCGCCAGTGCCTCCCAGTGCCTTTCAGCGCACTGGGTGGTACTGGAAACGCTGTACAGTGTGTCCCAGTGTACTACAGTCCGCTGGGAGGCACTGGGACAGGCTGTAGAGCGTGGCCAGTGCCACCCAGTGCGCTGAAAGACGTTGGAAATACTGTACAGTGTGGCCCAGTCTTACAGCGCACTGGGAGGCACTGGTCACGCTGTTCAGTGTCTGCCTGCGCACTGGGAATACTGGCAGCACATTGGAAAAAAACTGGATGCGCTGGGTGGAATTCATACAAGATTTGGTATTGGGTCGCGAGAAGTAAAAAAAAAACTTATCGAATATCTTGAATATATTATTCTATTCTGTGTCCTACACATATCTAGCTTTAGTTTTGTTAAACAACGGACGTATGTACATACGTTCACACTAAAGCAAACATCTGCCGAGCGCGAGCGCTTTCTCTAAAGTGTGTGATCGAGTGTCGTGAATGTAGTTCATATAACGGCATCGAAAGAACTTATCATCCGCAACACGATATGACATTAGTATTAGTCTGATAATAACATCACTACATTAGGAGCCAGTCCAGTCCTTCCATATGGGCTCGTACCGCTGAAAGCCGCACGTCACCGGCAACAGTGAGCCAAGGTAACGCTCAATCTAGGCGTTTTTAGCTTCTGATTCATGCAGTAGAAGGTGCAAATATGGCCCCGCTTGAGTCAGGTATGATCGAAACTGCATTTGAAGGGTTATTAGATACTTCGTAATTGAATATCCACGTTCATCACAGCGATCGTGGCGCACGGAGTACAGCTCTAAGTCTAACGGTCGGTTCGGCTAGGATGAACTACTGTGGCTGTATAGTACGCGCAACGTAAACAAAAAGGACAGAAAATATGTTCAAATGGCTGACGAAAAATAAAGTGTTCAGTGTGCAGGTCAGATGCACACTGTTTTTACATAGGTATAACTAACTGCTTAGCGAGTCAGTGCGATTGCCGCAACAAATCTGCTGTTACGCTGTGGGATAGATTTAAAACAGGAAAATGTGCCTCAGGAGCAGGCTGGCCGACGTTTCGATAGGGGACCTACCTTTGTCAAAGGCGCCTTGTTACGCTAACATCGGTTACGCTAATATCCTTTGCGGCAAAACGTGCCAGATAGACGTTCTGATCCTAGGCAGCACATGACAAATTAACTACCTTCTCTTAGGTTCTCGGGAGCACGAAGAGACTGACATCTGCGTTTTTAAACGAGAAAAATGAAATACTGCCTACCGGAAGTAGTTATAACATGAAGAAAAAATTACACCATCTCCCGCTAAAGGGGACCATGAGGCGATGCGAAGCCGGAGCACTTGCACGATCGCGTTCCGTTGGCGTTCGTTGGGCATGCTACCGACCTCGCGTCGTGGAACGCGAAGAGCGACGCTACGCGCGTCGTATCTTCCATCTAGCCTGGCCGTTAATTCTCACAGGGCGAGCGGGGAACGCGGTCGACAGGCGGGCGAGAGGGGGGCAGCGTAGGAGAGGAGAGAGAAGGGGAGGGGACGCGCATGCGCTCGAGCTCATCGCGGCGTTGCGCAGGAGAGAATTTCGGCATGTCTAGCCCGCGTTTCAGAGGAAGAGTGGAAAGGGGGAGGGGAGAGGGGTGTGGGAGAGGGAAAGTGGAGAGAGGAGGGGGAAAGGGGAAAATGGAGAGGGAAATGGAGAGGGAAAGTGGAGGGGAAGGGGAGAGGGTGAGTGGAGAGGGTATGCGCATGCGCAGTAAGAGTGGTCACGCCGCGCACCACCGGATTGAGCTCGGCCTTAAGATACTACGCATCTAAAAGAGACCACCTCTCGTCTTTCAGGGGTGGTGTAGAGGCAACGTGTCAGATTCAGGCTGCACGGTGCGTCGAGGTGGTGGGTTCGTTTCACGCTCGCTCGTTCTTTTTTCTTTTTTCTTCTCGCAATGCTCGCGTTTCAGCCCTAATTATAATCTGGGTATGACCACAGTTTTAAAAAAACAATTTAAAAGCCCGATTTCGGCCCGTAACGGGTGGCCCATTGTGCAGTGCGCCAGTGTCCAGTGTTCCTCGTCCAGCGTGCCAGCGTCCCGGTACCCAGCGCCACACTGGTCGAATAAACAGGTATGACACTGGGACAGTGCCACTGGGTTTTACAATAGGGCGCGTTCACGAATTCGTCGAAGTGCGCCAGCACCGGTGACAGTTTTGAAATGCTTTGACTTGTGGGCTTTCCCGGCGACGGCCGCTATTTTTCGTGGGTTGGAGCGAACTCCATAGTCACTAAGCACGTGGCCCAAGTACAAGAGCTCCTCGTGCGCAAAGCGGCACTTCTCTTGCTTCAGGGCGAGTGCGGAACACTTGATTGCTTGAAGTGCAGCTTCAAGGCGCCATAGGTTCTCGTCCATGGTTGAGGCAAATACAACAACGTCGTCCAGGTACACGAGGCCAGTCTGCCACTTGAAGGCTGCCAGTACCACGTTGGAAATTCGCAGGTGCTGAGCAAAGAGCGAAGGGCATGACATTAAACTCGAACAGGCCGTATAGTGTTATAAAATATTCTCTTCTCAGTCTGAGTCCACCTACGAAAAGTACACCGCGTGTGAAATTGATCTCAAGCGTTGTGTATTCGTGGGAGAGCGTGGACGTCATTTTTTGTGACTTTGTTCAGCCGGCGAGAATTGACGCAGAGCCGTAGGGTCCCTTCCGCCTTCACTAATGCCGCGGGTGACGCCCACGGAATCTTTGAAGGCTGCACGATGTCGTTGCGTAGCATTTCGTCGACTTGTTTCTTTATGGCCACGTGTTCTTGCGTCGAAACTCTGTGCGGACTCTGACGGAGTGGCCTGGCATTTTCTTTGTTATGATGCGATATTTGGCGACAGGGGTCTGTCGAACTTATGACAACGAGAAAAAGCAGACTTTGTGTTCCAAGGAGCAGGGTTTCGACCTGTTCTTGTTTATGTGTCGGAAGGCTCAGATTGACGTCGAAAGATGGATGAAGAGTTTGGTTCTTCAGGGTAGATTCTGCAGAACCGGTGAGGGCGAAACACAGGTGGCTTCCTCAATTTCTTCAAAGAAGGTGATCGTCGTGCCTTTGTTGAAGTTCTTCTACTCGTTAAAAAAACTTGTGAGCACCACTGTTGCTTTCCCTTCCCGCAGTTCGGCTATGCCTCTTGTGATGAAAATCTCGTGGTATTTATTATCACTTTTGCTGTATTCGGTTTTCGCCCACAAAGACTGTCAGCAACGCTAAGCGCAAACCGCGCCTGATTGTTCGAGAAGGTTCGCGATTGTTGTAGATCGTTTGTTAAGATTGCGCGCAGGCCGCGAACAGCCTAGATTGTTCCAGAGCTTGTGCGACCACCGGTGATAACACTGGAATATTCGACGTCACATGCGTAAATGCCGACGCAATTCACCAGTTGTGAGTTGATCGACGGCGGACGCCCAGTTCGCCGCTATCAGTGTACAGCGTGTATTGCTGTCGTTTGAGTTTTCATTTCCCGGCCACAATCCGGCCAAATAAAGAGTTTCATCTTGAGCACGCTGGCTATTGTCTTCATTGACGTCACGACCACGTGACAATATTTCTTTGAACTGTATTTCTTATCGTACCTACATTTACATTCACTTCTATTAGCCTAACATCATATCTCCATATGTATTGTAGTTGTTATCAACTTGATGTTTTTTATTTTGTTTGTTATTTTGTTTGTTCCACTCCCCTTTGTAAAGATTCGTGCAGTTGAGGGTAAAAAAACTCACAGGGCCCCCCTTGGAATCACTTGAGTCAGCTCTAAAGCGTAAGGCACATTATTTTCTTTCAGAGTTTTGTATTCATCCTGCCCTCCTCCCCTTTCAAAGCTTTCTATACGTGGCCTGATTTTGCACTGCCTCCAAAATCGGACGACCCTCATCTTGTTTTACATTGCCTCCGTGAAAAGAACACCTTTGACGAAACTACGATGTGATAGATAACGTCACCATTTGGCGTCATTTCACGTGACGTCATATGGTGATCTCGTAACGTGATATTTTTTTTTTGCATCACTCGTGCCCGACGCCGCGGGACGCCGGCGGTTAAATTTCGCGTTTTATAAGGGTACGTACTCACTAGCGGCAAAAACGCGTGCGACAAGCCGCGTGCGGCAAACGCGTTCGCGCAGGCGCGTGCGTTCGTGTTCCCATTCGCGTTTTACGTGACGCGGCAGTGATGCCTGTAGTCTCGAGTTGTCTCGATGCGTTCGATACTTTTCGTGACAACACGCACCCGCGCTCCCGCGCTCGGCCTTCGTTCAGCGATGTCGTTTTCGCACGCACGTGTATTTTGCCGGAGGGTGTAGGGTCGTCCACTCTTGGTACGAACACGGCGCCGCGTGGCTGGGCTCCGCGGGGCGCCAGCGCTAACGGTGCGGCCGCGCATCGAAGCTGATCGGCACAGGCGCACAAGAGCTTGGAGGCGGGGTTTCGTTTCGATTGAAAAGCGCGGGAGCGCGCCGTGCGTGTTTTGCCGTGAAGCAAACTTAAAGCACCTGAGGAACCACGACGCGTTGCAGGAAAGCGCGCTTCGCTCAGAGCAACGTGTTATGTAGTCACGGTATTTCAGAATTGAGCGGCCCCCTTTTTAGGAGGGAAGCTCCTTATTCTCTCACGATGTCCGTTGTCGCCGTCGTCGGCGTATGTCCCCGTCGGACCGAAACACAGGTGTTACCAGGCCCGAAGCCAGGGGGGGGGGGCTAGGGGCCCGGGCACAACCCCCCTCCCGCAATTTTGGTGAAGTAGGTGTTTTTACCGTAAATAAATAATGAGAATATGTGTTTTTCTGAAATAGTCAATGTTTTCAGCAAGTGCCCCCCACCCCCCCGAAAAAAATTCCTGGCTACGGGCCTGGGTGTTACATATACCGTAGATAGAGCATTCACGGCGCGCATATGGCTTAAAAATAGACCGTACTATGTCCGTCCATCTGTCCGTCCGATATTTGCTACTTAAAACACTTTGCTGTAGATTCTATGTTCTGGCAACAACACCACCTATATTATTGGCTCGGGCCTCTGTCGGGCCTGATCTGCCGTCGGGCCGGGCCGGGCCGGGTAGGCGAAATTTTTTCTCGGGCACGGGCCGGGCCCGGGTCGCGTATTGAATCACCGGGCCGGGCTCGGGCGGGTAAACTTGAACGAGTTCCGGGCTCGGGCCGGGCCGGGCCGAAAATCACGGCCCGTGCAGTGCTCTAGTCCGTACCCAGAGTGGACGACCCTGTACGTCGAAGGCTTTCATCGGCTGTGCTTCTTTTCCGGCCACATTCAGCGATGTTGAATCCTGACGAGGTGAACTGGTGACTGTTAATATTATAGTGTTCGTTTGTTCTTTGCTTCTGCGACGCCGACGTGCCCGAAGGCGGCCGAGAAGGTTTTGGGTGCGCCCGATCTGGCGGTACAGAGACAATGATGGCCAGGCTCAAGCTCTGCTTCCGTGCCTGCGCGTGGTTCAAAGGTTCCGTTTTCGCCGAACTGCGCTTCGCCTGGCACCCTGCGTCGCTCACGCGGTCGCGTCTCTGTGGTAGTTTCGGTATTGCCCACTGCCGCGTGTGTTTTGGGCACTCGTGAAAATCGCTCTAACAGAAATTTCGATAAAATGCCGCATGCATGTGATGTTGCCGGATGCCCGAATGGCGCACGCCGCCAGTGCACGCCGCCGCGCAGTAAAGGCGGGCAACGTTGGGCACGGCAGCAGTGACGTGACAAACACCGCTTTCAGGTGGGTGACTTGAAGTGCGCTAACGCAATGCGGACCACTATAACGTGATTTTATTTCAAAATAAGCACTTCCTTGACACAAAAGTAGCACAACGAGGTTTCTGGACCGTTATTTCAACAATCAACGTCGACTTAATATTTGCCTTTAGTGTCCCTTTAAGTAAGAGCCATTAGTTTAAACAACGCTCGCTTCGTTTCTCAATCACATATTCAAGTACGTCCGAAATATGACGCATTTCCAGCATCAATAATAGGAATTACCAGTGGTAATCGGAAAAAAATAAACAATAAAAATTTGGGAGCCCAAGCTTTGCCTTTCAGAATTAAACGCGACAGCGACATCCTGTCCCTAGTGCGTACTTCAACCACTCAGTGCATACTTTTTATTGTATGATGTCACTCGAGAAGTGTAAATTGTAGATTACTACTATGTAATCGATATATTTGAGAGCGGCTTGTGTCAGTGAAGTGTCTTCTTCCAATCTCACGTGGTGTTAATGAAGAATGGAATAATATTCAAATAACCCTTACGTATTTGTTTGTTCCATATAATATTGCCATTCCTAACAAGGCGCGTAGTTTGTATTTAATGTTTCTGGTATTTTTTCTTCCGGTACTTGCTTATCACTCATTATTACTTTTATTGACTACGTATTCACTCATGCCCTGTTTATGATTAAATATTCATTCTTTGCTTCAATATTTGCTATCCGTGTCTGATCTTCTATTATTTATTCCTGTGAACGTCGCTCGTGCCCTTGCACGGGTCGACCGAACCCTGCAGCGAAGTGTGGATGAAGTGCCTTGTCAACGGCCTATTCGCTAGGCATGACCTCCGAGATTTTGCGGCGTACGTGTCGCTCTCAAGTCTCATTTTCGATGGAGGCGAAAATGCTTGAGGGCCGTGTGCTTAGATTAGGGTGCACTTTAAAGAAGACCAGATGGGCAAAATTTCCGGAGCCCTCCACTATGGCGTCTCTCATAATCATATCGTGGTTTTGAGACGTGTATTATAATCATCTGCCATTCATTATAATCATTTGCTTGCAGACAGGTAGCGACTCGAATACACGGCTCACTTCTGATTGGTTCTCATTTTGCCGCATGCCGCGAAAAATGGGTTTCGCACCCATTTGCGCGTTTGGCGCGCGTTGCTGCCGCTTTTCGAGAATCCTGCCGCTCGCGACACCATCGCTCGCCGAGCGCGACGTGTCGCGCGTCTCTTTGCCGCAAGTGAGAACGTACCTTCAGCCGATTTCCTTGTCGCAAGCGCGTGTCTTTTGACGGAGATGCTCCGCGCCTGCTCTTCCCTTAATCACTCCTCCTGAACATCGCTCGTGCAATTGCACGGGTCCACCGAACCCTGCAGCGAAGTGCGGAGAAGCTGCATTGTCAACGGCCTATTGCCTTGGCACGGCTTTCGAGAGTTTACGGTGTGTGTGTCAGTTTAGTCTCGGAGGCCACGCATTATAATTCTTTGCGTGCAGATAGGTGGCGTCGCAACTGCGCGGCTCGCTTCTGATTGGTTCTCATTTTGCGGCGTGCCGCGAAAAATGGGTCTAGCACGCACTCGCGCGTTTGCCGCGCGTTGCTGCTGTATTTTTTTTTTTTTTTGCCGCTCGCGACAGCATCACTTGCTGCGCGCGGCGTGTCGCGCGCGTTTTTGCCGCTAGTGAGTACGTACCTTAAGGCATCCAAGGCTTTCTCCCGAATGCAGTGAAATGGCCGTTAATGCGGTTGCATTTTCATACAGGCCATTTCATGAAGGCAAACAGTTTTTTTTTCTCAAAAACCGGAACCTTGCCTCCATGAAGCGTGTGCGGTTGTAACGATTTGCTGTCTTGGCGTATTATATATATATATATATATATATATATATATATATATATATATATATATATATATAATGCAGCAGAAAAATGTGCGCTAATGCAGAAGAAAAGAAATAAAACGAGAGAGCTCGGCCACGCAACGTACGTCCTTCAGTTTACTAACGGCGAGCTACTATAAACACCATCTACCACTCGTGGTAAGCTGAGCTAGGAGGTGCTCTGCATGTTCACTATCATAACCGAGATGGCGCGAAGGGCACGCCTTGAAGGCGGTCGCCGCGCTCGTCTTTCGCTGGAGTTGGGATGAGCGCAGCGCATCCGAGCTATACCTTGCCCGACAAGGCTTAGTCGGCCGTGCTCGCGCGCTTATGTAGTGACGCAGGACGTTTGTTCGTCTTGCGCTTTGAAAACTATGTCCGCGTTGAAGCTATAGGCAGACCGAAGATAACTTTTCTCGCTGCAGCGACCGCATATGCGAAAGTAGAGAGCTGCCAGCTAGAAGAGCGAGAGTATGGGCTCGTCGGTTGTGCTTAGTCCACACTTGCAGCTCCCTGCTCAAACACAAAACACCGGACATTGGTATTAGTTCCCGCTGTTCCTGTGCATACCTGTCCGTTCTTTTCGTGCGTCCTTCTTCGTGTTTGAGCAGGGTGCTGCAAGTGTCAAGCTGAGAGAGTTGTTAATAAGCGTCATATTCTAGGTATTTTTCGTGCGTTATTGTCATTGAGCAGTGGGCTGCAAGCCTATAGCTTCTTGCCGTTCTTCAAATGACAATCCAATTTTTTGTTGTCTCATTCATTGCTCTGCACTTGCGGCGGAGCAGTGACTTTTTTCTTTGGTTCACGTTAATAGCAAGGACAACCAGATGGCTCCTCACAATGGAAATGTAAAAGACTAGGTCGGCCTAATTAATCGATGGCGCCTCACTACAGGTTACCCTTGCATTATGTATTTGGTGTTAAAAATACAAGCAGGCACGGTTTGTATCAGCGACGTCATGTGCCAGTAAAAATCAGCATAATTTTTACTTCACATGCCGGCTTCGATTAAACGGTGTTGAACACAGCACAGAATTGAGAAATCGATAGTATCTACAACTTTCAGCAATGTGGACTTCTGAAACGGTGCACTGTTACCTCAGGTTCGTACGACGAGGAGAAAGACAGGCAGGCTTGGTACATTGCAGCTGCTTTTGAATCGCGTTTTGGTTAGATGATGGTGCGTTCACACCGATCAGGGCTGCGAATCCCCCGTGCATTGCGGACATTTCAGCCTGTAAGACAAAATGAGATGCCATCTGTACATAATTTCTCTTCTCAAGTGTATTTTAAACACCGCTTCGCGAGCAAGCTTCATATACCAATCAAACGGGTTGCTTAAACAAACTTGCAGTTGCATCGAAATCACAAGCATGCCATTTACACTCGTGAAAGCGAAATGTTTCATCACGGCTGAAAAATATCCACGTTGGTTAGTTTGATGCAAAGATTTTATTTCTTAGAACTGTCAACATACCCCCCCCCCCCACCCCTCTTAATAACAATTTATCCAGAGAGAAACACGCGCGTGCCGCCGCGAAACAATGGAACGAGGAATAAAGGAAATGGTTGTAAACTGGGATTTCATCAGTTACACAGAATAGTTTCAGGAGCTAGAGCTCACAAAACCGCGTGATGCAGATACAGTCAGGAACGAGGCGCCCAGATGATAGCGCGTATAACCGGTCTCGTGAGATCACAGGGCTCAGAACACGGATCTACTTACCCATATAATGTAAATAGGGCAAATGGTTTGCACTCGGATATCTTTAGAGTAGTCACAAAACACTCCTCATACTTATTGAAAAAACACCTACAGCGGACAGCGGAGGCTACTGTAGACAGCTATGTAACCCCTACCAGTCCTGCGTATCGCGTACAGTTTGCGAGTAGACACGAAATTGCCACTTTCATAACTGCCCTCATTTCATACAGAGGACCGTAGGCTCTCTTCCGAGGGCCTTCATAAAACAGATTGCATCTGTTGGCTAATGGCTGGTGCAAAACAAGAGCGCCGCCGTTAGCTTCTTTCCCCTGTGTCATTTCTCCCTGTGTAGCTTCCATCTCGCTTGTCGGGATTATTGAACCTCACCTTTTATGGTGCATTCAAACGGTGGACCGAATCCGCATTAGTGGTGGACATGATGACTAATCCGCGGACAAGTCGCATGCAGGTCCGTCCACTCGACGAACGGGGTCCTAGCGTACGACAGCACACATTACAGTAATATTTCAGCACACTCGGATTACTCTCGACCGCAGTTTCTTTGCTGGCTGCCAGCAGAGCGGCTTGAGAGTACTCAACAAAACGGAGGCCGACTGAAAACGGCGCTCACCGCTCCGTGAAAATGATGTTGCTGGAAGAAAAACCTGTTGCACACAAAGCTGCTGAATGCTGACCTCTGTGCTGTCGCGAGTACAGGTCTGCATACGAAAGCATGGTACAGTCATGCACCGTCTTATATCGGCATTTGCTTTTTTTCTCTTTACAGCACAGCTGTCGTGGTCAAGATTTGACGTGTCATCATCATCATGAACTGGCACGAGCTCACTGCCGTGACCACGATCCGAAGACAAGCGTCGTAACCATTCGGCTATCCAAGCACTCAAGCAGGGCATAGCGTAGCCTTCTCTAAGATAGCATATTATAGCAAGGAGCTGGGGAAGTGAAGTGATGGCGAGGAGGGCAGATGTGAATGTGTGGAGGAGTAAGGCAGTGGAGGAGAGGAGGAAGAGTACTGATAGAGAAAGAAAGATTGAAAAAGAAAAGAAGAGAATTATATTGAACGAAAGGGAGGAAGGAGGGTAAAAGATAGAAGGCAAGATGTGTACAACAATGAGAGTGAGAGAAAGAAAGACAGTGAAACAAATAGACAGAGAGATTTGAATTCGGTTTGTCTGAATGCACCATATGTAGCTGGTTCATTTTATCTCTAAACGTTATTTTGAAGACCTGCGACAGTCACAGTTGCCAATGTTGTATGGGCATGATAGCTTCTGACGAGCACAATGATTTTCAATAAGGGCTTCGGTGTATTAACTTAGCTAGCGTTACGGTGGTCTAAAAACGTGGCAATAGGTTGTACAAAAATTATGCGTCTAGGACGGCTTCTTCTTATTATCTGTTAATGGCAACGTGACACCACAGAAAGTTTAATTCTAGCATTCGCTTAAGAGTGCCTAATACCATACTCCCTAGCCCTGGTTGTGGCAGCGTTCAATAGTACATCGACTGTTTGATTCACTGGCGTTCTACGTAGTTCTTGACCGGTCATGTGAGTGTATACCGAGTAGTAAGTGTAAGACTGAAACAGGTGAATTCGGTCTATACGTCTAAGTCCATTGATAGATCCTCAATACCAGAATACGAATACAAGAATAATGTACTTCACACGTTTTACGTGTGAAGTACACTATTCTGTAACATGCGAAATTCTTAATAATTGTTGGAAACGCACGATCTGACTCTTTGTCAGGAGTTTCAAATTTCACCCACATCGTTCAGTCTTTTGCAGTAACGGCCTTGCTATAAGGAAATGCATGCGAAGAAATAATATCGCGTCTTCTTGTCACGATAAGAATTCATTGAACGAGCAGTCGAAAAATTCATTAACCACTCACTGAACTTCAATCTCATAATTTAGGTACTGCCACCTCGCGAGAGTTTTATCATATCAGTGACACGAGACATTCCCTCCCTTCTATACCTTGAAGTATCCACCATCTATGGCTATCCGCCTTATAGTCACTCTGCGAGATATTGCTCCTTTATATATTCTAAGTGATTCGAACTCGTTGAAGAGACATCATTGCCGCTGTCAGCGATTTTTCCTATCCAACAATTTCCCATGACTTCAACGCCCCATGTGCGCCGGAAAGTCAGCCATGTTTGGACGCTTGCGTGCTCCCAACATTTAGCACTTCAGGAACAGCGACCTTTATTGGACATTTGTATGAGTCCTCTCCGAAAACCGGTGTGGCGCATACAAGAAGCCGATCAATGCTTAGGTTTCTGCGCTAAAGACAACCGCAGTAATTTGATACAAGTGACCTTGCGTACTATCAGTAATGACCCCAAAAGTTCTGGCGGACTATCAAGCCCTATCGAGATAGCAAAATCATATTACTGAATCCTGCTTGGGAACGATTCCGGTCGCCGACTGTCCGATAATTTTAAAACGGAGTATTTTTTCGTAACTTTATTACATCATCGTGTACGCCATTTCCCGATTGCTTTGCTTTATTCTTCAACTATGGATGCAATCATAATGAACCCCTTGGGTAAAAATTATCCAATCTTCAGGGGTACTTCAAATTGATATCTTCAGTGCTAATGTTTTTAAAAAGCTAGTATCAAAGTATATTCCAGTGTTATCTATCAAATATTCCAACAATTCGTTGATGATTACACCCTGCCACTTGATTGGAAAATCAAAATGTGGTTCCTGTACACGGTGTCGAAACGAAATGTTTTCGTTTCGGTTTTGTTCGTTCCACCGCAAAAAGTTCCGTTTCGTTTCTGTTCCGGAACGAAAAAAAAATGTTCCGTAACGGTTCGTAACGGTTTTTTTACGCAAAAATTTGAAGTTAAGGTAATCATAAAAAAACATTGGATTTGTGAAGTAGTTACTTGCCCTCCTCTTTGGAAGTGGGACAGGGTAAAACACGTTCTTCAGAGGCGGAAGCAACTCTACCACGAATCCTACCAACTTTCACAAAGCAGTATTAATTTCAAAGTCATAGTACTTATTTATTTTCCCAAACGACAAATACGATTTTTTTTTAGGTCAGTGCTTTGTGTCAAGGGAGTGAGCTGATCTCAGAAGCAGCACGTGACTGAGTGCACTCCCTGATGTCCAGACCGCTGTTCTGATAAAAGTATCGCCAGGCCTGCGCGGAACACGCAGCACAGTCACAGCGAAAGCTGGAAGAGCGGACTTTGTAGAACCCGTTGTAGATTCTCTTGGGGCACCAATACAAGTACACCATGCAAGGTACCCACTACGCCATAAATCATCGTAATTTTTCTCAAGTAGCGAAGTTCCCACTATGCACTTTTTCGTCATTTTTGAGAATCGTGGTACCCGCCGCTACACATCTAAGGCATGTGCACTTTGTGCTGTGGCTGATGACGATGAGGAATTATGGCTGAGCACTTTGCGTGGTGGAAGCAGTGTTGCGGAATGGGAGCCTCCATACCATTCCTGTTCCATTCCAGGGAATTAGGACTTGCCGCTATTCCATTTCCTTTCAATTCCTCGGAATGAAAAACTTATCCCATTCCCACTCCGGGAATGGCCGGGCAGTTCAAATCCATTCCTGTAATTCCTCAAAGTAGGAAAGGCATCTTGATAGTTTTATCGAGTTAAGAATGAACGCCCATAAAGCTGATGCCATCATGCATTAAGAACTGCAAAAGTACGCAAAACACGTTACCAAGGTCGAGAGATCGTAGCTTGGGACATCTCGTGGCAGTACACCACTGTACTAATTTCCATAGGGGCAGTTCTCTCGCTACCTATAGTATTTGCATGGTCGTTATGTTTTAACGAATGGTGATATTCAATAATGTTTAAGCTTAAATGTGGTAATGCTAAAATGACATAGCGTAGTTTTATGCTGAAAAAAAAGCAGTATTCAAGAAGACTAAGCAGTTTTTACCACGCGTCTGGAGCGGTCGTGAATATGGAGAAAACTAAGATTTGGCTAATGGGAACAAAACCCTCTAGATCTGCTGGTATTAGTTGTAACAGTGCATCGCTCGGGCACCTTGTGCCTTTGCATCGAATACGCACTCACTGGGCCACACTGCTCCTCAGCACTGATGGTTGTCAAGCGCGCTTCGCAACATGGATGGGGTGAGGAGAACTTTCTGTGTTCGTCTGTGCGCAGGTATGCAGTGTCTTCCTTGTCGCAAAGGTTATTTACGTGTGTCAGGTACTAAACTGCTCGTGAGATAAAGATCAGGCTGTGCATAGAGTATTCGCCACTTTCGTGTGGGGGGTATCAATGCGAACCAACGCGCAGGGGTATAGTTTTGTTTCTCCCTTCAGTATCTGCTGGGATAATGCATTTTTGTACACTAACTTATGCCTCTGTTTTTAGTAGGCGCGTTGCTTATAAAGTGTACCGTGCTTGTAATCAGCCAAGCCATTTTAAAAATACTGCTTTATTGTTAAATTCGAGGCTGACTTACCAATGTTTGAAGTTTGAAAAAGAACAGGTAGACGAAAACCTGCTCTATTTTCATAAAAAGACGTAATTCCATTCCCATTCCATTGCGTGTAAAAGGCGCTTAATTCCATTCCCATTCCATTCCTCCAAGCGTTGTCCCCATTCCATTCCGGGGTCGCGAAAATGTGGAATGGTTTCGGAGTCATTTCACTTCTGGAGTGGCAACTCCGCAACACTGGTGGGAAGCACTAAACCACACACTTTGCGCTATTAGCATTTTGTGATGACTGGTTGTTATTTTACTCTTCTGCTGCCACGCTATATTGCATATTTAACCGATTCCTTGCCCGTCATGACGCCTGTATAGAGTATCTTTGCGAGGAGCTACAAGCACCAGCGTGGCATTGTGGTGAAAGACCTACTGCTACGCTGAGGGCGCGGGTTAAAATCCCATCCGACCCTAGAAATTTGTTTTCTCATTCATTTTTTTTTTCTTATTTCACGCGATAACAGTCACGGACACCGGCGGCGGCGGACAACTATGCTGCAAAATCGGCTGTTGTGATCGCATAATAGCTTTCGCTGTAACAACTTCAGCGCCGACAATGCCCTCTCCACTTTGGCCTGCGTTACAGTTGCGCAAAAGTCCACTTGCGTTAATATAGACATCTCTGGTTGCCACTGTTTTCGTTTTTCGCACAATGCAACATATCTTTGATTTGGAATTCCTGCCTGAGGTACGCGCTAATACTGTACCCTGAGATATGCTCACATTGCACGACCTCAGTTGTTCCGGATCGCGAAGTTTTCTCGTGAACCGAAAAACGATTGAAAAAATTTCGGTTTCACTCCGGAACGAAATAATATAAAGTTTCGATTACGTTTTCGTTCTGGTCAAAAATATCGTTTTTTTCGTTTTTCGTTTTCGGTTTTCGTTCCGTTCCGACACCCTGCCTGTACACAAATCTGGAAGTAAAAACTCTCCCTTCAACTACCAACAAATTTCACTGCCCAGCAGTCCATGTAAAATCATGAAACATGTCCTTTACACTAACACTGTAAACTCCCTAGATGCGAACTCATTTTTTCAAATGCTCAGCATGGCTTGTCTAGGTTTGTCTTGTGAAGAACAGCTGGCTTTATTTACTCATAAACTACACGCCGCCCTAGATTGTCGTTTGGCTGCTGATTCTATTTTTCTTGATTTTGCAAAAGCTATTGGAACGTTTGCTGCATGAAATTAAGCAAATTAAACATCGATAACCAGCTTTCTTGGATTGATCATTTTCCGAACTGTCACTCGAAATATCTGTTGCTAACACCTTTAATTCCCAATTGAGTCCCGCCCATTCTGGTGTACCCCAAGGTTCTGTACTTGGCCCCCTCCTTTTCCTCATTTATAATAATGACTTGCCTGAATGCGTTATATTTAGCATTCATTTATTTGATGACGATTGTGTATAATATCGAGAAAATAGTGACCCAAATGGCGTAACAGTTCTTAAGAAGACCGCAGCTCTGTATCTGACTGGTGTACAGCCTGGCTAATGGAACTCAACACTAGCAAATGTGAAATATCACGCGTTTCCCGTACATCTTCTTTCTCCACTACTTGCTTGACAACTCCGCTCTTGAACCCGTAACGTCCTATTGCTGCCTAGTTGTTCACATAACTAGCAGTCTTACCTGGTCTGTTCGCATTAACACAATACAGTAATGCTAACCCTTTGTTAGGATATCGCTGATGCAACTTTTGTTCTGCCGCTGTCCCCTTAAAACTCCTCCCTTACAACCTTACAGAATTTTAAGGTATGAGGCCCAGTGGGAAATGTGAATTTTTTTTTTCAAAATCACATTTTTTTCGTTTTTGGTCATGTTAAATGCGCGATTTCGCCCATCATTTTGCTGCCTAAAGTTTGTCTACGAGTTTCTTTCAAACATACAAAAAATTTTAGACCATCCATTGTCTGCGAAACTGAAACTGAAAGTGCCAGTTTTGTGCGCATCAAATAAGCTAGCCTTGCGGATGAGTTGTGCGTATTTCGCCAATTTTCGAAAGGAATCATTATGGCGTAGGGGCACTTAGCAAGCGTAGTACATCCAGTAGACATTCTAGGATGGTTAGAAACGGCCAAAGTTACGCACACAAACATTCCTTCTCGTGCGCATGGTTTAGGGCGATGCGCATGGGGGCCGATTACGCTTTCGCGTTCTACATTTGAAGGCGAAGCTCAAGGGTCCTCCAAGTTTTATATTCACTTTCATGCCAATCGGGCTTCGTCATGTCCTGTAGCGCATTTAAAAACCACCGATCTTGTTTTTTTTAATCGTACATGCTGCTCGAAAACATTCCCTGGTTTTTAAAGAAAGCACGCGAAATATGATGTAAAACCACGTGACTGCGCTGCTCATGCGCTACCATACTGCAGCGCTCCGAACGAATCAGCAATGCCGTCATTATCCCTTCTCAGCTAGGGACGATGGCGTTTCCTTGCAGTGTGTGGAAGTCAGAAATGTTGACGCGCTGTGCGCCTGTAGATCCGATGCCTACAGATCGGCATCCGCTCATTTCCCCACGATCCACACTTCGTTGTTCGCTCGAATTACGTTAGAGAGCACTGCAGTGTGGTAGCGCATAAGCGCAGTTACGCTGTTTGATTTATTATTCCGCGGGTTTTGTTTCCAACTGAGAAGCATTCAACACGCAGCATGTACGTCACCACCCTCCCCCCCGTGAAGAAAAACCAGAAATAGGAACGGTCGTTTAGAATACCCTTCAAAACGGAAGAAAACGCACTTAGCCTTAACGTGAATACAGAACTGCTGCATAATTCATCATAGCTCATTAAGAAATTAAGCGCCATTTATAAAGAGCCTAACGAGACCAACATTGTGGTAAACCGTGTCGATCGCTTTAATCAGTTGATGTTAACCACCTATTTGTAAATATTTGTGTCCAGTTACGTGAAACTTCCCCAAATATAGGGGACAGCCCTAAAAGCTGTGAAAACAGAGGATGATGTAAACATTGGTGTTAAGGTCAAACAAGATAAAACACAGTGCCTGGGGAAAATAGCATAATATGGCTGAAGGCACGCTCGTGAGGAAAACGGAACACGCGGTATTACGTTTCTCAAATCACCTTTCTAACATCTTCAGGATTTTTCTTATAACACCCATTATAAAAATGCGAACTCAAGTTCACTATTCTACTAAGCCGCCAATAGCATTTTTTCTTTCTGCGTACTCTATGCACGCTGAAATTATTTTACCTTTGTACTCAACATCGTCTTGACATAAAGTAAACTGACATGTAAAGTACACATGGGAATAGTGGCGAAATCACAGGTAGTTAAGGAATGAGAATAAATCAGAGAACTTACTTTAGCAGCAAATTACTAAAGGCATAACAAGGTAAACATACGCATTAAAACTATAGAAAAGCCTAGTTATTGTACAGACGGTTTCAAGATTGCGATGGCAGGAGCACGTGGTGTACCCCAAGAAACTTCCGGTCACCTATTTATTATTCTGCAACACCGAAGCGTAAAGCGTTTTTTTAAAATTTGTCAGAGTAAGGGAATACTCCTTTTCCAGTTTCACATAAAAGAAAGGCGCTTATAGTTAAACACTAACTCTTTTAGTGTTTTGTGTAGCTTAGAAGAATATTTAATTCATATATTTTGCGAGACACAGGGAGAAAAGTGCTGAAACTCTACGGGCTACTCGCCAAGGCTTTTGTTCCCCCAATCCTGCTAGCCTACGCCAGCGCAGGAAACCGGAAGCGGTCCAGGGACTGTGTTAGTAAACAGTGAAACCCTCTATAGAATTCAAATGAAAGAGAGTAAAGGGACCTCTGTGCTACAGTCAAATTATCATTAATAATACTTCTTGAATTATTTAGCAGTAAGAAGTTATTTAGCAGTAAGATACAACACGCCAAGATACCTCCCGTTACGTAGTTGCTTTTTCAATTGGGCCAACATCGGTACCGTCGGTGAGACGTTTGAAAATCCTATTTCTATACAAGTCAATCTCATCTTATGCAAGTCAGCTTACGTTCACGAGTTCGTGTTAATCTGTGATATGTGAAAGGCCGATACGCTAAGTAACCTCATTGCCGCCTTCTTCAATTTACAACACAGCACCACGCAAGATAAATTTTGATAACGACAACATAGCGTCTTCAGAATTTGGGCAAAAGGCGCCACAGGTGTTGGAGTACGCAGCACGGTACAATGACTGAACAAACTTCAGAACGCCGAGACTACTAAAAAGAACAAAAATATTAGGAAAAAAAGAGCTCGATGTGTCAAAGATTGACAACCGTTTGGAAGGCGCTTTAGGTCATTCAATTATTTTACGAAATTTATAGCGCGGAACTTCTACACAAGGGACAAAGGAACACGACGAGCACAAGCGCTAACTTCCAACTAACGTTTAATATCTGCGCTCGCAAATATACACAGTGAAAGAAAGAAAATAAAAGAAGAACCAGCTACAGCCACTCATCTGATCAGCACCACACATGAGTGGCTGTAGCTGGTTCTTCTTTTATTTTCTTACTTTCACTGTATATATTTGCGAGCGCAGATATTGAACGTTAGTTGGAAGTTAGCGCTTGTGCTCGTCGCGTTCCTTTGTCCCTTGTGTAGAAGTTCCGCGCTATAAATCTCGTAATTAGGGATTACCAACTAGCCCGAAGCAACGCCTTGCTGAGTTAATTATTAAGGTTTTTCGTTATATAGACGATTGCCTGATCTGTAGTAGTGGTGAGGACGGCGGTAACCTGAGCGAGAGACAATTTTGAATTAAATTGAGGAGGGCTCAACTCTACTAGAGAAATGCCTCAGGATAGTAGAATACAATTTCTAGACATTTCGTGGACGTTTCAGCAGAACCATGTATGCTGGCATTGTTCTCCAAGATCATCAAAACCGCTGTTAGGCTCGTTGTCGAAGCACATAAAAGATTAAAAAAAAACGGTATGGCCAAGTCTTGCCTTAAGTCGGCCCTCACGAAGTCGTGTGAGCATAAAATGAGTGAAAGCTTTAACGCACAGGTTACGCGTGTTTTAGATGTAGGCTATCCTGTTGTTATAGTGGCCACTTTCGCTGAACGTTCAAAGAAGTGCGTTATGTTAAGTTCGAGCATGTTTGCAGAAAGCGATAGGAGGAAACGTGTCGTAGACATACCGCACATTCATTGCGTATCTCACAGGCTAAAGAAAGTTGGACGCCGATAAGGCGTTAATGTAGTTTTTACGGGTGCCAATAACCTAGGCAAGATTTGCGCCACTGTGCAGAGAAAGAACGAGCGCGCAATAGACCAGAAGCGGACCGATATTTGCTTCGTAAAACACACCAAGTTCACAGATTGCAGTTGAAGTGAAGTAAATAAGGTCCCTTTCAGCTGTGGTCGCTTTTACGTTGGACAGACGGGTCGCTGCACTTGCCACAGATTATTGGAGCATAAGAGACCGCTAGCCGGAGGTTCACCTTGTAATCTTTCATTACGTTGCGGATAGTGTAAGTTCATACCAAAATTCGGAGAATGCCGAGATTTGTACCAGCAAAAGAATCAAGAAACGCGTCTGATGGTTGAGGCATGGTATATCGATGATAGCGGTAGCGCATGCGTGAGCCAACCGTCGATTAACATGCATAAGGATGAAATCAAATGTCTAAACAGTTATCTTTCACGTAGACCATAACGCGTGCCTGATTGATAGTTTCGCATATTGCATGGGCATGTGCAGATAAGTTTTCGTGCCTTCTTTCTTTTCCGCCGTTGTGCGCTTCTTCATTTGTTGGTAGGCGGTTATGGTGTCCTGACTTCCTTCTTGTGTCCATGTTAGCACGCCCTGTCTTTTAAAATAAAGCCTTCACTAACGCAATTCCGTCGCAGGACATTATATTATGTACACGAACTGATTTAGAGCGAACAATCTAGAAGAAAAGGAAACGAACGCACGACCCATCGCTCCGCATCGCGTAGCGCTAATAGGCTCGTCCACAGATCTTGCATTCTTCAGCAAACTAACGGCGAGATATTTATATACACCATTAACCACTGGCGGTACGCAGAGCCTGGAGGCACTCAATCAAGTTCTCGCAATCACCAACGAGATGCCTAGAAATGCGCCAAGAGCGCGCTGTCATGGTATTCGCTCAGCACGTTGCGATGCATACGTGCCTCCTGCCTCCACAACTTGTAGTTTGCCCTACACGGCGTGGTTGCCCGTGCTAGCGCGCTTATCTTGTGGTGTGGGTAATCTGTACGTTGTGCGCTTTTACCGCAAATATTGCATCAAGTTACAGAGCAGACGAAGGTCACTTCGCTCACTGGAATGGCCGTTTTGCGAGAGGTGCGCGCTGCTCTAAAACACGGAAGGAACAAATGTGACAGTTCAATAGAAAGGCAAGAAAGGGAAAATGGAAGCTTGCGATGAGAAATTCGTAAAAACAGGGGGTTGGTGCTGGAGCCGACGTTTCGGCAAGTGCACTTGTTTTTTTAGGGCTGCAACTGATCACACCTTATGCACGAGATTAATACGCTCCAGCCAGCGGTACAAACGTTTCAAAAGGGGCTCTTTAGTCCATGCGATATGGTACATACACAATGAAAAGCAGTAAGTGTTATCTACTTGTAGGAATTCTTGCCTCACTATTTTTAACTGGTGCTTTCTTTCGACATCCATAATTCAGTCACACGTGTAAAGCCCCCTCCCCAAACGCGGGTTTTTTTTTTTCAAGGCCACTGTGGCCTCTCATTGTTCCCCACCCCCTCCCCCACTTTCGCAGTTGTCCTCTGCTCCTCCTTTTTTTTTGGATTGGAGGAGAGGGTACGAAGCATGCACACACGAGCGCTAAGGAAATCACTCGCAGCCTAAAAAAGACAAGACCACTTGTCGAAACTGCGGCCGCAGCACCCACCCCTTGTTTAGCAATTTCTGAAATGTGCCAGTCGTAATTCGTGACGCCCTGAGTATAGGTGTGCCTTCTTTTCGTGCGTA
The DNA here is from genome assembly GCF_013339695.2 of Rhipicephalus sanguineus. Taxonomy (NCBI): domain Eukaryota; kingdom Metazoa; phylum Arthropoda; class Arachnida; order Ixodida; family Ixodidae; genus Rhipicephalus; species Rhipicephalus sanguineus. Next base: position 108,426,778 of record NC_051186.1, read on the forward strand.
CTTCTGTGTTTGAGCAGCGTACTTTAAGTGTCGAGCTGTTACAATTGTTAATATGATGTGTAGAAAACAACAATTATAATTCTAAATTTTATGGCTGCTAACCACTACACGGTATACTATCCCACAGTACGAGCGTAGTCTTCAAGCTGAACCTAGAGTAGATATCGTCTACGTAGACGTCTTCATATTCTGTATGTGCGTTTGCGTGTGTGTTCTCGTTTCTGATACCTTCATGCCTCTATATATGTTCCTGGGATGCGTACTTTCCGTGATAATTACATGAAGCAACTAGCGGTCATTAGTTAATGTACAAGGACAATAACGCTTCGTTTTTTATCCTACATATACTTTTGCAGTAGAATCATCTTGATATCGCAATGCATACGCACAAAGAAACAAAATAGGCGTACACCTCTAATTGGCTTATTGGAGTCCGCTAGAGTTAATAGGGTTACTAAGTTGCTAGCACAGTTCCTAACGTAGTAATGGAGTAACCATTCGAGTCAGACCTATTCACTTAAGAACTAGGTAGGAAATTTCACTAGCCTGCATTTTACTACCTTCACTTACTAAGAGGCTAGTGCATTTTGTGACAAGTAAACGGTCAGTACTTAGTGAATATGCTGACCATTTTTCTAAGAGTGTACTACATGTTACGGTTATGCGGTGTCATAATCACCTACCTTGAAATACTATTTACATGTATTGTACCCATCCTCCTATACTGTCACCTTTTCCTTGTGCGCTTTTAATTGCTGATTTCCTTATGAACATTCGGCCTCAATAAAACATTAATGGTTGAATGGGCTTCAATATTGCTGATTAACATGTACTCACTGTGAAATATTATGAGTGATTCTCATTTCTTGTAATAATATACTTAATTGTTCTTAAAGATATGCTAACTCCAAATTAAAATTAAAATTCTCCTCGATTTCATCATCTCCCTTTCCGTTTTCGCTTGACAGACTATACCTACTGCCCCTCAATATTTTATGAATACTGGCGCCATTTAATAAATGACTAAAAATGCCGGTGCTATAAAATACTAACTACAGACGCCATCTCTTGTAACCTTTCCTTTCAAAACTTTCGCCTCAAGGGTGCAACTAATCTTTCTAGTTAAACAACTCGATTTATAACTGGTAATATATATTTTATTCTAGAAACAACTATACCGGGCGTTCAAAATGAAGCGTTATGGATTCTTAAAATTGAAAACTGGGAGATACGTGTAAACCACATTTGCAGATAAGGCATGCATCCAGGGGGACACAAAGTGAGACAATAATTATCGCTGTCTGCCGCCCAGTTATCTAAGATTGAATAATGAACATTTTAATGAGTGCGGCAGGTGGGCATGTTTGTGTTAAAAAGTTGGAGGAGGTCGCGTTTCTACGCAGTTGCACTTCGAAGAATTCTTCTAGCATGTTTGTGCCCCTAGATATCCTGCTGCAAAGTTTAATTGAGGTTTGCATGATTCTCTCCGATGTGCCGCGGCACTTGCGTGCGGCGTGTAATCTGACGACGGGTCGAAGGCATAGGCAAAGATGATAACGGTTACCCTTTTGCAACCGGCTGGCGATAGCAAGCAATGAGTGCTCGTCACATCAGGGCAAAACAATGCGCCGATTCTCACTGTCTTGCATGCGTAATCATGCAAACCGCATTTAAACTTTGCAGCGGGATATCTCGGGGCACACACATGCTAGATGAATTCTGCCAAGTGGAACTGTGTAGAAGCGCGACTGCCTCCAACATTTCAATGTAAACATGCCCGCTAGCTGCACACATTCAAAAGTTCATTATTCAGTCTTAGTTAATTGAGGATCACAGTAGTAATTATTGCCTCAGTTTGTCTCCCCGTAGATGCATAACCTACTTGCAAAAGTGGTTTTCACGTTCTTCTCAATGCTGAATTTTAACAAAACCATAAAGCTTAACTTTGAACACCCGGTATACTGCTATTATCTTGGGTCGCATCGTAAAGATGGTTCGAATATCTCTATCATCTTGAGTCCCGGCTATGAAAAATTGTCCAATATATTCGACAAGTGGTTGTCGTCTGCTCCAACGCCAGCACCAACTATTTGCCGTTGAGAACATTTGTTTTAGTTTTTTCAACGTCTACCAGCGCCTACTGTCAAGTGTGGGCAAAATCAATGCGGCGGCGCGCCTGTATTTTATTCCAAAATGGCAGCGTTCAGCAGTACCATCTTCCACGGCCGCTCTCGTCAAACTACGTATTTATTCAAATACATTTGCCTTGCATTTCTGAAGTTTTTTCTTGCTTATCATTTTTAAGTGCATGAGGCACGTTCCGACTTTATTTTCTCATATTATTTGGTCCTCATGTCCAATATATTGGCCAGCAGGACCAATTCAAGCCCTGATCTCCGAAATATTGGACATTACACCACATACAAACCACAACTTTTACTAAGCTAAGCTTTAACTTTTTTAAATAGCTACACTGGCCATTCTGAAAAAATTCCTGCACATATCTTTAACCCAGGACTCAGGAGGATTAGTTCACATATCCTCCTACACGAGAACTTTTACAAACAAGTTTAAGTTACTTCAATTTACATAATTACTATTGATTAGTTACTCCGCATATCTGGGCCCGAGTGTGCACAAATATTGCTTAATTCTTTCTTGCTGTGAGGAATGCTCAATCATTGCCATTTCAGTATTAAATGCCCAAATAAAAAATATGTAATAATTACAAATAAAACTTTCATTGCATTTATTGTCTCCTTCATTTTCAGATCTATAGTCGGTGAAAGCTACGAATAAAAAGTAAACTCTACCGCTGTCCATTTGTGTTATGCGCGTCCAACTGCGCCGCTCTTTACCATGACGTAAAGGTTAAGACGAACCAATGAAAAATGCAACATGGCGCCGTTCGCGACGAGAGGCGAGGTACCACTGCACCGATACCGAGATCCGTCAATCCGAATTTCCTGCGGTGTTCGTCTCTTCCAGAAGAAGCTCTTTCCTACTGTTATCCGCACGTACTCAGCATAGAATAACAGAGAGCTGAGCTAGTTGGTAAGTATTCGTTCTAAAAAGACAGCCGTTGTGCGTCTCTTCAGTGGTTAGTCGGCGTTTGCGTTGTCCTGACTGCTTTATTGTGTCCGTGTTTGCACGCCCTGTCTTTTTAGAATGAGTACCGAGCATCATCCTCGCCAGTCGTCATCCGATGCAGAAGCTTGTGACTGCCGCGTTTGGAGTTCACTGAAGCGGCAGCAGCTCGGAGTGTTTTACAACGCTTCAGCGCGTTCCGTCGTTTCGGCAGCTTCAAGTTGCAACACGGCGTGTGTTCCCTCTATCGCTCGGATACACCAAGCATATCGCCTGAGGGTCACCACATCGGCGATTGTCGTGGCGTTCAATCGTGTGCAGTGATGTGAAAGTGAAGTGGGAATGTGCGCGTCTGTGCACGATTTACCGCCCGCAAAAGCCATGGGATTAGCGTTGCCACAAGTGCGTGTGTGTGTGTGTGTGTGTGTGTGTATTACTTGGAGCTCACAACGTTGGAATCTTGGTGATCTATTGTGATATGCGGCGTGCTGTGCGCCTATATAAGTGACGTATGTGCGGACGAAGCGCGAGAGAAAGAAAGCGACCAACAAGCCCGTTAGCGCAACACATTGCGAAACTAAACAAACAAGGTGTGGAGAATATACAGTGGTGTGTGCATTATAAGAAGATAATTGTGGTCATCTGGTGCGTGTGTGATTTTGTGACGTGTGCCTATTGGCGCAGTTGCGTCGTCTTAACGGAATTCAGTTCCACCGGCTCAGAATGATGTGCTAGCTTGAAGTGCCCGTCGCGTAAGTCTCACGCTCGATGCACGAACGCCTTGCAATGAGAAACGCCGTGCGAGCTAATCGTTGTCTACAAACCATGAAATAATGCGCTCGCTGTGACACATCGATTGCATGGATCGTGATCGTAACTGAAGTAACGCCGCTAAAACTATTATTGAGTGAAAAATAAAGCTTTTGTTTTTAATGGCGTTGCATGATACTTCACGATATCATATTTGGAATTGTTGTTTTTGTGTAACGTGCGTTTTTTTTTGGATTTCACGTGTATTGTGTGCACGTATTACGCAGTGATAATTTGTTTAGATTAAACTCGTGAAGGGCCTTATAGGGAACCCAAGCTAAAGTTTGCGGCGCGACGACAGCGCCGCGCCAGCCGCGCTGCGGCTCTGTCGGAAAACACTGAACCGTCGCGCGGCCGACTCAGCCCCTTTCACGGTAGCGGTAGCGCACGTGCGCTCGCGTTCTTCTCTCGGTGCGGGTAACTGTGGGGCCGTCAGCTCGGCGCGTTGAACCGAGAGGCTTGCTCTGCGAAGCTGCGCATTTCCACGATGGCAGAAGCGACCCCGCGGAAGCGCAAGCGTGGTCCGAAGTATTGCGGTTTAGTGGCCAGCCACAACAGTGCAGACAAGGCACACGATTCACGTGTTAAACTGTATCGGTTCCCGGGCGTGTCGCACGAGAAATAAAGGCGGCAAGCGTGGATAGCTGACAGCGCTGTCTCGCCTTCTACTTTGGCTGTCTGAGTTCATCGCTTTCGCTCGTTCCGACTACCTGAATCGGTAAGTAACGGGGCGCATGCACGCAGCGACTACAGTAATGATTACTCGCTGTTTTCTCGCATTGTTAAAGTCCAGTTACGGTTGTAGGTGAAGCAACTTTGTGTTTTGATTCCCCGTGCTCGTGAGACCTACCCGTCGTTGTTGAACGTTCACATTCGCGTTATACTGTTAGCGTTGCGCGGTTGGTTGAATTCAACTGAACTCCGCACATTGTCAGAAGTTCGGCGCCTGCATTTCACGCGTCGGGAAGGCTGCTTTATCACGCCGGAACGGACGTCTGTGCATTTTCAGCAAGCTTTGACATCGTTCTGCAGGTTTGCTTTGTTTTTGCCACTTTATTGGGGTGATATATATTTAAGCCGCTAAATATAACTGGCACTTCATACATGCTTTGCAATTGCAACCTTGAAGTAACCACCTTCTGACTTTGTGCGATTTTCTAGCCGCGTTCACGCAACAGGTTTTATACGCCTGTCAAGTCGGTATCATAAAAAGAGACTGCAAGCATGACGCGAGAGCCGAAAAAACGAGGCGAGCAGTTCATCTTGCTTCACAGTGGTTGAAGCTCAGCTAGCTGCCTCGCGTCTTAATCGGCGGGTGATTCTCCAGCGGCACGGAGGACTTGACTCTAACCTTCTCAGGAAGCAGTGCCATGGCCGTATAATCTTTTTTTTCGCACGCCGCAAACGTTTGTTCACGAAAGTACACGGCTGCTACTGTAAGCATGCCATATCAAAACAACAATCACATGATTCGTAGTCCACGCCGCAGAACACCGATAGCGTGTACGGCTTCATTTCGGAGTGCATGTGGACCATTATTCATCTTTAACGTGACAGAATGAGACTTACCTCGAGGTATACGTCCTACACGGTGTAATCGCGACTTGGGAAATGCATTTCGCTTTGAGTCGGGCGTGGTTTTTGTCGTCGATCGTCTGCTCTTCACCGTTAACTTGATTGACGAGCTTTCCTCATTTTATCAAGTTCGCTTTGCGGAAGTGCCATCAAGCTTGAAGATCCTTTTGAAGCCGCAAGTGCACCGCGAGAGCTCTGCACGTGCACGGAAGCGAGCGGCAACGCGGTGGCGAGAAGGGAAAGCGCTCGCTGATCACGCCCCAGTTTCTCTTTTTCTGCCAGAGATGGCGCTGCCTGTCAAGAGCAGCAGCGCCGCTAAGCGTTGCTTGGGAAGCCTATGGTGCATAGACCCTTTTTTTAAGCGCTTATCCCTTCTTCTGAAGCCTCACCCCCTCAATATGCTTCACGAACGAATGAGGAGGGGGGAGCCGGAGAGGTGTGGCTTGAAAATGTACGAAACGGATGTACTTACTGATTGTGTCCACCGATATTATCTATATAGACATCCATATGTTTTCCTTTTTTTTTTTCGAAGATGCGCAGTGTTTTTTGTACGTCCGAGTGTGTATGTGTGGCCTCTTGGCTACTGATTTTTTCATTTCTACATTTTTTATTGTTTAATTTTGTGCTAGCTCTACCTGCACGGAGGACGATGCTATAAAAGCGCTTCGAAGCCTCGTAAAGTTTGCCTTGATAAAGATCGGTCTCCGATCAAAACGTTGACAAATAAACTGTCTTTTGAGAAGCGTATATCCTTTTCCTATTTGTCTTACGGCAACCGATGACAGCCTTTTCATCTTCACAATCTACGTGTATATATATATATATATATATATATATACATATATATATATATATATATATTCGCGCAGTCACACACATACATATATAGTAAAAGAGGGCCCCACCTGCTTTAATGCCGACTGGGGCGACGCAGGTATGTAATATATAAATAATGAATTCATTAAAAACTTGAACGTTCAAGGGCTTAAGGGGTAATGGCAGTGCCAGTGCAAGTTGTCGAAGCGAGAAACCAGGGGCGTAGTCAGAAATTTTTTTCGGCGGGGGGGGGGGGGTTGAACCATACTTTATGTATGTTCGTGCGTGCGTTTGTATGTGCGCATGTATATATACGCAAGCAAAACTGAAAAAATTCAGGGGGGGGTTTGAACCCCCAGCAACCCCTCCCCCCTGGCTACGCCCCTGCGACAAACAATCCCACGTAAACCTTTTAGTCAACGCCAATTTAACCGCGTACATTTCCTTGGCGTGAAAGTAACGGTAACGCATGCAATGACCCCCCACAGTTAAACGCCATGTGTGCTACACGCTTTTATTTCGTTGAAACAAGACGTCAAATGAAGCCTTGGCGTTTTCCTCAAACACGATGACAAGCATGGCGACTAGGGACGCAAATGTGGTATTAACGGCAACACAAGAGTCGAAATTCACGAAGGCAATCTCAGACCACGTCGCCATTCTTCCCTTTGAGACACAGTTGCCATAGTTGCAGCCTTGGTTGCAGCAGACAGTGAAGAAAACTGGCGGTGAAAGTTCCGGAAAAAAAATTACAAACGACCTTATTAAATGCGATTACTGTCCGCATTTTGTTCTGTGAAACCGTAAAATAACGATTCCTTTATTTTAAGTTTTATGCTAAATTTGGCATTCATTGTTTTAATACCAAAATAGGTACTGCTCAGAAACATCACCTTTGAGATGCACATTACTTCTTCGTATAGACTCCGAGATGACTGTGGCGGGGGGTGCGATTTAAACAACAGCTATATTATTATGCTGACGCTGAACTCCGCGCCTTCACATTTTATTTCATCTAGCTTTGCCCTTCTTTATTTCAATATCAGTGAAGTATTGCAAAATAAGATTTATATGCGTGAAAATTATTGCCATTGTTTAGGAACTACTTCGTTTGTAGCGCGGAGGCATGCAAAATATGAGCAATGCAGCCTCGAGGGCGGAGCTTATATTTATTTTTAGGCTGTCACCGACTATAGTACAGAACCTGATCCTGCTCGCAATTTTCGCAGTGGTTAAACCAATTTCTTACTGACTGCAGATATCAGTACTAATGCCTAAATAGTGTAATAGTCATCTGTTAAAGACATTTCATTTGACAGATGGAGCATTAGTTCACATATCCTCCTACATTGAGAGCTTTTACAAGCAAGTTTAAATTACTTCAATTTACATAATTACTGTTGATTAGTTACTCCACATATCTGGGCCCGAGTGTGCACAAATATTGCTTAATAATTCTTTCTAGCTGTGAGGAATGATGAATCATTGCCACTTCTGTATTAAATGCCCTAATTAAGAGAAATATTCTCTGTGATAATTACAAATTATAACTTTCATTGCATTTATTCTCTCCTACTTCATTTGCAGATATAGTATAAAACCCGATCCTGCTCGCAATTTCCGCAGCGGTTAAACCAATTCCTTATTGACTGCACATAACAGTGCTAATGCCGAAATAGCGCAATTGTCATCTGTTGAAGACCTTTCATTTGACAGATATCGCCCTTAAGCTGCGAATCATTCATTGCAATTAATCGCCACGAAGTGCTCAGTAGCGATAACAAGGAGTACTACAAATTGCCCACATGTACGATCATTTATATTGCTATGCAGTGTGTCCAATGAGCTACTGTATATGCTATTCATGTCTTTTTACACTTACAAGTTTCACCTATAAATTAAAGGTGGGTCTATTAATCTTGCCATTGATTACAAGAGCGCCTCAAAAGAGGGTACGATATAGCACAGTGTTTGAGAATAATTATTATTAACTGAATAATAATGACTCATCTTTTATTTGTTCAAAATAAACTCAGGCTTTTAATTCACATTTATCACTGAGATTTTCAATACATTTATTCTCTTGCTCTACGCCTTCATCTGATACGGTATCAGGCTATCTTGAAAAGAATTTATTTGTATTTTGCCCAGGCCTAATAAATTGGTGATACGAAAGGGGCAACAAATGATCGGAAACACCGCCTTGCAAGGGTGGTGGGCGGACGAAACTAAGAAGTTTGCAGGCATAAATTCAAATTAGTTCGTGCAGGATCAGGTAAAACGACGATCACTGCCAGAAAACATCGTCCCTCAGTTGATTTAAAATAATTTTGCGATGTTAATACAGCTACATAAGAATACTTTTATTAACACGAACTATTCCGCCATCTCAGCTGTTCTATCAAATCAATGAGCACTGCCTTTCAAATATTTAGTGCATAATGAATAATCTTGATTACTAAACAATGATAAGAATGAATACTGCAACTAAATTATATGCCACTTTCATCTACAACATATCATAATTGTGGAGATCGAGAAATCATCTAATCATATGGTTTTGTACTGACAGCTTGCGCCCATGTGTTTCAAAACGATCATTTGCCATCAGTGTTATTTAATTATTATACACTATACATAAAGCCGAGCCTTAACGCGACTGACGTACGCTCCCTCTTCAATTTGTTGAATGGCTTTTCTACTCCTGGAGGACGGCTTCCCCGAGTACGGTTTCACTGAAGCCCTCCGGGAAAAATTCCTCCCCCATTATCACACCAAAGTCGAAAAACCAAGTGAGGTAGTCCTGCTGTACATTTTACTAATGTGTCATTAGCGAATAGAATTGTTGTTCTACAGTTCTCTTTGTTAAAATCACCCCATGCAATAAAAATAGACGTGTCCCGGAAAAAATACGGCAGGCGCATTAAGACCAGTCATTTTGCAGAGCGTGAGAGCGCTGTCAGGATTAGGTGTGTTAACTACAATTTGCTAATAATGAGTCATTGTTTCCTAGATAAAAAAAAATGTTCTTCACACGGTTATGCTGCGCTCTTTCCCCGGGGTAGAGTCGATGTCCCAGAATTCTGGAGATGTTCACTGATTTCCTGCATTTTCTTTTTCTTTCAACTTTTTAGGCCACTCTCTAATAATGGAAAGTAGGTAAATCACTTCTAGCTCAGGATTGATTATATTGATATTGTGACGTACGTCTATACGGGTGCTCGTGCCTCGGAATTTCCCGCAGACGTACTGGTAGAAGTCAGAGCAGGGGTCAACATCGAAGGAGAGTTGAGACCTCAGTGCATTGGCCACATAGCGGCAAAGAGGTCCCACGCATTCATCTCCCTGGAGGTGAGTTGGCGGAACAAGATGTCTCTGTTCCGGCGGCGTAGTCGTAGAGGTATTCCTAGGCAGTGGTAAAGGCTTCTCCTTAGGCCGTGTCACCATGGGCGCCAGAGTTTTCGGAACACGCAGGGCAGCTAGTGTGTCCACCTGGTGGTAAAGAAGAAAACAAATTACTCGGTACAAAACCAGCTTTTGTATTTTGCGATTCTGCAGTGCAGCTCTATCACTCAAGAGAACATGTGAACTAAATACTGCTGTAGAAGAGCTAACGCACTTGTCCTCCTATAATTTCCAAGGAACTTAAATGACGCGTAAATTTCATGTTGTTGAAATAGCACATGAGAACGACGTGGCATGTTTGCAGTTATCGAAATTGACAATTTCGAAGTTGGCCGTCCGTTGATTTATCATATTTTTCACGAGATCATGCGCCTATTCCTACATGTTTCACTTTCCGTACTTATTCTCTTAAGCGAACCTGTTTCAAATCGGCTCATGATCATTGCCTTGAGAGCCGTATTCAGTTATAGCAATATTTTGTCACAAATATATAAATAATGACATGTTCATTTCATGCTCCCCAACATGATTTTCGGCAGGCGCAGGAGACAATATGTTTCGTTACAATTTGGGATTAACCTCATACATGCACTACAAGACCTCTGTGGATGTGCACGGAATTTAACATACATATTTTTGAGTCGGCCGCGCTACGCAACACAACCAATTTTACTATATCCCACGTATAAATTATGTTGAGCCAATTTTACTCTATCTCACGTTATATTATGCTGCGACGCGTACAAAGAAAAATAAGAAAATCGTAGGTGAGGCTTGCATAATACCCAATAATTTTCCCAATAATACCCAATAATTAGAAAGAAAACGGGGCAACCACAGCACAGTTTGCAAAGTCTCTCACGCTCAATAAGACTACGTCGCTTTTTGACTGTCATCAGCATTTTTTTATGCTCTTAAGGACCCCAGATTTTGGGCCTTCCAAATAAGGCGGACGGGTAGTACATATTCAGAAGTTGCTGATAATGCTCAGCAACAGTGGTAAAAATACATAAAAAATCATTAAATCATTGAAAACGGTAGACTGAGCAACAGGATACACATAGTTATGCAGGCACCAGGGCTGGGCAACGATACTTTGAAATTGTATCGCGATACGATACAAGATACCCAGGCAAGAAGTATTGCCCTATCGGAAAAACTACCATGGTGGATACTGGAAAAGGTGGTGGATATGGTGGAAATAATGCTGGGTATGCTGTAAATCATGGTGTTATAGCGGACAGTGGTGGGTGGCAAGTGTACGTTAGCTGGGTAAGGTGGAAAAGATGGTGGACGATGGTGGAGAGTAGCAGCAAAATACTGGGTAGGGGCAGGAGACAGCGCCCACTATGGCGCGAATGGTGGAAAGCAGCGAGGGAATGGTGGGTGAGGAAAATGATGGTGCACCATGCTGCACCATGCTGGAGAAGCTGCACCAAACACCGTCATTATACTCGAAAGCAGTGGCAACTATGATGAGTATAATGTGAAATATCATTGCAGTGCAAATGAACAGCATTTTGAGCGAGTTGGTAATGCCTAATGGAGCAATGTAAAACTCAATAGACAGGATATCGAACTTGTTTTGTATTTGTAATGCACCCCTTGTGAGCATGCATTTTTTTATTTCTTATTGACTGACATAAAATAAATCTATATTTTTGTGGTGAGTGGTCGAGCCCCTTGAGCTTTCGTTTTCAATGCTACATTTGTTTGCAGTGCCTATTTTATTGATCGCGAAAAAATGCTCAAGAGTGTATTGCCTGATTATTCGTAAATTTTAATACGATTTTCTTGGCTGAGAATATTGATTCGAGCACGAAGAAAAAGCAATATTAGTGATCACTGGATAGCAGTTAATTTTTGGACTTCCGTGGGATGTACCTACCCGAGACCACGCCTGTTGCGCTTTAACATTCGCGCTGAATTTGCTGCTCGCTCACATTTATGATAAGGCTGGAAGTAAACATCAACATCATGTGCGCTACGGGTGTAAATGTTGAGAAAAAGGTCCGTGAAATGCATGCTGCAACCGAATCACCTCGCGTAAACAGATTGACAATGTACTGTATTGCAAAAACAATTTGCGGCTTGAGCCGAGAACCTCATTTAGACGGGGGCAAGGTGCAAAGCACAGCCGTATACTTAGATTTTGGCGCACGTAAAGAGCCCCAAGTGGTCGAAATTTCCAGAGCCCCCACACTACGGCGTCCCTCAAAATCATATCGTGCTTTTGGCACGTCGTCAAACCCCAGCAGTTATTATCTGAGCCGAGCAGCTGCTTCCCAGCTCCCTCCTCCTCGCTGCACTGGTAGCGGCTTACAACCTAGCCTCTGAGATTAACGTCTACTGCCGTCTCTGAGGCCGTGTTCGCCATAGGCGCAGTCTCAATGGCGGCGGTGACGTCACGTCCGCCATCGTCGGAAGTGAAATTCGCTTAGGCCGTGGCCACTGGCGTCGCCGCTGTCGTCCTCCCAGATTTTTCTTTCCTGTCATGGCGGCGCGCTGCTTACAACGTGATCATGGCGTGGTGATTGTGTTTGTGCTGATGCGGTTGATTTTCGTGCGTGCCCGTGCTTTGTGGTTTATGTTGCGGTCATTGACTTAGGCGGAACATCTTGAATCAGTATGATGCGCGGTACGCGGCACACTAAGTGAGCGGCAGGCGCCAGCTTCCCAAGTACGATTCCTTTGTTGGTGATCATCGTCGATGAAGAGTGCCGGAATAGTTTCTCGCAACGCGCGCTGTGGCATGGGGAATCGACGTGACAGTTCGTGCACATGGGAACTCACCATATTGCCTCTAGACCGACGGATGCCTGCAAACGGGGTGGTCAGCCAACGCCGACTCGTTACATCACCTGAAGACCGGCGGACGTCGCAACGTGTACGCTGCCAGCATGATTCTCTTGCGAAAGGTAGGTGGCTGTGAGTGCTACTCTGTGCACGTTATGCATTATTATTGCTGTATGCGTATTGCCAAGGGATATTGAATACGGTGGTGCTGAATGTCTTAGTTGTGTTGAAGCTGCTTCCGCCCGACGTTTGTGAACAGCTTAATCGCTACTGTTACAAAGTGCTTGAATATGTGAGACGGGCGCACTACCCGCCGTAAAACTGAAAACATAGATCAAATTTTCGACAGCCTCTCGTCTTACACATGTATTTAACAATCGTCATTGCACTTTTAATAACCAAACTAAAAAAAATTATTGCTACTGCCACCGGGTTGTGCTGTGACTGGGAATCGGTGAGGCGCGATACGTTTCATTTGGCGATGCAATAAACAACACTGATTATGCTAGCACCCTTGTGCACTCATAAGTTTTTACGTCGGAAATAACGGGAATTTGTTCAGAATCCGCCCCTGAAGGACGATATAATGTGGTAGGTGGGCTTCCGGGGAAGGCGGAATGGGGCGTGGGTTCGGCACTGCGGCGCTAGCGTCAACTGGCCGGCTGTGTATCCCCGTTAGGCGGAATGGGGTGGGGGTTCGGCACTGCCGCGCTAGCGTCAACTGGCCGGCTGTGTATCCCCGTTGGCTGGCCGCCGGCATCGTCCAATGTGGATTTCTTTTGCCGCTGCAACGTTTGAAAGTTTGGGCTGTGGTTTCGGTGTGTTTTTTTTTTCTCTTGCTCAACGCGGGCTAGCGAATCCCGCGTTCATTTTGCGAGGGTTAGGTTAATTGCCGCGAGAACTGACCCACTTGTGGTTATAATAAGATTTATTTCAAGGGCTACAATCAAGTGAACGCTGCCGACCTGTTGCGAGGGCAAGTAATTGTCCTCGCACGGAATGCCGGCACTATTTCGCTTACGGCAACTCGCGAAAAAAATAATATATCAGCCGGTAGTACCTCACCAGCTGTAGTGATTTGTATTGCAATTTTACTGTATTAATTCAAAAGTCACTTAGTCGTAAGTTCAGCAGACACGTATAAACTGCGCGAAGACGAGCGAAGCGCAGACAACACACACCGTGCGCTTCATGTGTGTCTGTTTATTTCTGTCTTCTAACGTGTTGTCTTCGCCCAGTTTAAAAGTGTGTGCTGTATCTATGAACCAACTAGCCCAACAACATGCCATACTTGCAACAAGCACTCACTATAGTACTATTTATTTGATTGAAAGTAGCAGTGTAAGACACATCAATATATTGATTATAAACAAATCATTTATATTTTTTAATGATGCTTTTTAAATATTTTTCAGGTTGCTTGGAGAAATGTATCTCTTTGTAGCCGCTTCAATTATAGCCACCGAGGAACTACCGTGATGTCGGTGGTGAGGGTTTTCTACAAGGGTTTTCTGCAGAAGCTGCTGTCGAGGCAAAGGAGTAAGCATAACGCCAAGAAATGTAGAAAAGGGAATAACTTATTCACTGAGCCAGTGTGTTTTTTGCTTAGTGCAAACATGGTATTATTGTGCCTGTTTTGCCTGATAACACATTTGGAACCAAAGCTGAGAGTTACCAATCTGTGGTAACCTGTATGCCTTGTGTAACAAATATGTTTTGAAATATAACTGAAATAGGCATTGAAAGAGAATAGTTCATTGACAATATGCCCGCCATCTCCATACCTGCCGCGTACCTTGTACACAGCATAATTTTTAGGCCACCAAGGCTACCGTCCACCATCTGCCCACCTAAATTACTGTCCACTATCCACCCACCTTGTCCACCATCCACCACCGTCCACTATCCACCCACCACGTCCACCATCCACCCCACTCATCCACCCACCATCCACCACCGTCCACCATCCACCCACTACATTAATCCACTATAATGGTGGATGGTGGTTTCCACCATGTCCACCATTTGACTTTTTCCAATAGGGCATTTAGCGGAAAGATTCGTAACCGCAGCTTCGCAAAAGGTGTAGTGGCAGCAAATGTATTTGCTACCATCTGAGAATTGCTTCCGGCCATCTTGAATTAAATTCACTGGTATAATTAAAGCTACAGGTGTCCCACAGCTACAGGTGTCCCACAGGGGTCAATATTAGGAGCTTTCTTGCTCATTTTATTCATAAATGATCTCCCATCGTGCATACTGGAAGAATGTGTCTTATACGCGGATGGCGCAAATGTGTTCATAGCAGCTAAGACTGAGAAAGATTTATGCGAAAAAGGTAATCACGCTCTGAACAGGCTCTCTTACTGGTTACACATAAATGAACTAATTCCAAATCTTGCTAAAAGCGATTTTATAATTTTCTCTGCCAAAAACATGCCACTTAGTAAGGACGGAAAGTTGCTTTTTAATGGAGTTGCTCTAGAAAAAGTTAGTCAAACAAAATTCTTGGGATGAGTGATAGATGAACATCTGACGTGGCACAATCATGTGCATGATGTGACTAGGAAGAGTTACAAAAATATACCAATATTTTATAAGCTATGGTATCTGTTTCCGCTACGCACCATTCTGATCCTTTACCGTAGTTTTGTTGAATCATACGTGTCATACTGTATTTCCGTTTACGGACTTACGTATCCCAGAACATTACAGCCAATTCAGGCAGCACAAAATACAGTTTTGCGAATAATCTGTTTTACCCAACGTGCTGAGTCCATATCATTTGCTTATCCTCTATTACATGTTTTAACGCTGCATTGTCACATTCGTTTCCGCATTGCAGTTCTTACGTACAAATTTCTAAGAAATGTTACAGTGTCCGTCAGTTCAATTTCATCAACATGTTACGCACTGTCCAACACGTTCCTCTTTGTTAACGTTGTTAACAGTTTCACGTGCACGCACAAATTATGGAGCATTTTCCTTTATAAATACCGCAGCCAATCTTAGCAATGCACTTCCTAAAGAAATAACTTCATCACATCCATTCAGCATTTTTCTAACTCACTGCGCCAGTACTTCCTGTGCAATGCCTAAATTTACAAAAGCTTAGTTTCCTTTCGTGTATTGTGTACGGTTCAGCCTTTTTTTCTGTTTCTTTTCTAATCCTTTCTTTTACGTTTTGCATACTTTCGTTTCCTTTTACGCGCAGTAAAACGTTTTGTTTTGTTTTGTATACACCTATGTATAACATCTTTTCACACGGATACAAATAGCACCACCTGTCATAGGGGCCCCTTCCACAACTCACGTCGAGTTCTGGGGTCCCAACTCTATAAATATTACCCAGTGTACTCAATTTTGTTATGAATAAAACCTGATTGACTGATTGATTGATTCCCATGCCAGAGTTAGCCTACTCCCTCCGGTCTGGTGCATGGTTTACCAAAGTAAAGCCTGTTAGTAAAAAACATGGTTGATCCCTCCGTCATAGGTATCGGAATAACACAAAAGTAAAGCGTGCCCTTAAAGAAGTAACTGAATGTTTGCTATACATTGATATAACAAAGTTTGCACAGTGTATATTGATGTCTGGCAGCTATGGCACCGTTTAACGTGTATGCACCCACTTTGATGATTGGTGGTACATCTCCATCCCGACGACTAACGTCCACGTTAAATGAATAAACAAACCGTTGTGGTAGCTGTAGTAGTTAACGGTGAAAGCGTAATCAGGGAACGAGGTGCGATAGCCAGAAGAGCATCGCATATTGGACGCAGAACGGTCGTGATCCCGCGTCATGTTATTATGTGATTGAACACCACAGCCGGACTAGAGGGAGGCGCAAAGCGCGTCGTGCTGCCCCGGTAGCCCGGCCGCGAGTTTTATCGGGGCCAGCGCGGTAGCGGGGAACGCGGTGTTACAGCCAGGTGAGGCAGGCGCGCGTCGCAGAGCTATTTTAAATGCGGAGCATTTCTTAGTCGGGGTCGCACCTGCGGCGTCGGCGGCGCCGTCCACACCCCTACTGCGCATGCAGGGCTCGTCTCGTGCCGGCAGCAGGTCTCTCCTCTCCCTCCCTCCACGGCCGGGTGTGTTCGTTAGGTCCGGAGCTGTAAACATATGGTGAATTCCATTAGTAGATTCGGAGCACTTCCGGTAGCAGCTTTTCTGCTCCAATCGGAGCAAGTCTGTTCCATTGGCAGATTTAGAGTGCTCCCTGTATGTTTCATTGGCAGATCTGGAGCAACTCCGGCGCCAGAATCACTCCACGGAGCAGGTCTCTCTACTGCGCGAAAAGCGACGGATTCGACCGGAAGTCGCAAGCTCCCCGTGTGTGCGCAGAGCGTGGCGTACCGCGTGTGCGATGAAATACGCTGTCCGACCGCGCCCTTTTTCTGCTCTCGCGCCCGTGAAGGCGAAAACTGCCCGAACCGCCAGGAATGCGGGGCGCTTGCGAAGCAGCTGTGCGCTAGCGCCCCCTGCCGTTTGCTCTGGCGAAGGCGCTTGTGTTCCATTGGCAGATTTCCTTCGCATGCTGTCCACGGAGTGGAGTGCTCAGGCGTAGAGTTCGTCGGCCACTCCGAATCCGCCAATGGAATTCACCGATAGTTGCATTAGCGCAGATACTTCGTGCGAGATGCTATTTACATCGACACTTGGTGAATTTTGACTGTTTGCGCTAGTTTTGCCGTCGGTGTTTAAGTTCACTTCATAGCGCGTTCAAGAACATTATCGAACAACATTGAGAGCATTCAACGTTGCGTCTTCGACTGATCGCTGACGTATACCTTGCTTGCACAACTTGCTTGCTGTTCAACTGGGTGTAATGTGTAATAGAAGTGGTGTGTGTACGGTAATTGGAAGTTATGCGTGACGTATTTGTGTCTCGGTTCAGTACGCCAGCCGCCGAACGCCCGGACAAATCGGCATGCGGTAGGTAAGGTGCATCTTATTTTGAGAATACGTTTCCTTTTCTAAGAGATAGAAAACAGGCCATCAAAAATGACTGGAATCACTAATTAATTGTTTCAGTTCCTATTCTTTGGCTCCGTAATATTCCCAACGTTGCAGTGCATTTGCAAATGTTTTGTTGTGTTCCGACAGTTTTTTTTTTTCTGTTGCCAGCACGTAAACAGCTGGTGTTCGGTTTCTGCACTGCTTTTAACTTCAACTTCTTTTTTTTTTCATAATGCACTTTTAATGGGGAACCTGCGCTGGAGTTTCCGCGGACAGGCTGCGCCGCCCTGCCGGGCACGGCCGGAAACACTCGGGCATACAAACAAATACGAGTGGCTGCTAACGTGCACCATGCCGCCGTGCGCGATCATCAAACGAGGAAAAAGAAGCGCCGAGACCGGCGGTATTGTTGTATCCACAAATGCCACAATCAAAAATGTCTTTAATAACTGACAAAAAAAAATAGTCCAGAGCATTGTTGACTCCCTTTGGCCTTGCTTTCCACCGATGCACATGGGTTGGCGCTCTGGAAAACATCACAAATCTTCTATTTGAAACTGGCCTTGAAAAAGTTAAAGAAAGCACATGACAGCTTAGGTTGCGTAAGCATCGCGCCGTACTTTACACATACCGTATTTACTCGATTGTAACATGACCACGATTGTAACGCCAAGTGTGACATTTCATTATGTCCAGGAAGAAAAAATAGAATTTCGGTATTCGATTGTAACGCGAGGGTCGAATTTAGGTTGCAAAAATCTAGAAAAAAAAAACTCGCGGTACATTCGTGTAAAACGGTATTATACGTCACTGTCACGTGCACAGCTCTAGAACGGTTACAAATCCATGACCGCTAGAAAAACTGTATTGTCTACGCATGTTCCATTGCTGATCACACACTGCATGTCAAACTCGGAACCACCACGAAGTCAATTACCACTAGGTTCTTCAAAGGCATTTTTTTAAAGTATCAGGCTTAGTAGACGGCCGATCGCAAGTTTGCAAACGGTCTGCAGACGATGGCGAGTCGAAGTCGTTAAAGCACGAGACCTGTGACATGTTTGTATTTCCGCTAACACCACTGATCTCCACTTTACACAGGCCTTTTTATATTTATTTCACGCTTCATCGTCAGCTTCAAAAATGTTTTTTAAAGACTGCGATACGAGCGTTTAGTGGGCACATGCAAGCCGTTAAAAACAGCGTAAAGCAAAGCGTGTAGCGAAACAGCTTCTGTAATATAGTACGAGAGCTGTAAATACAGATTACGTAAATGTGATATGCTCGCTCAAAACAGCTGTCACTCACTGGGCTGAATGTTCTCAGTGCTGCCTGAGACACTAACTTTATTTCAAAGCGGGCGCACAACGAGCACACTGCATACACCGTCGAGCTTGCTAGCGCAATTTGGACACAATTACCTGTAAGTTAACGTCGTGCGGTGCTTGACACTTCGCCGAAAGGTCACAAGCGCTGTCTCTTCGAAAACCAGCTTCTTCCACGTCATAGACATACTTCGCATTGGACAGCTTCCGTCCTTTCGACAGCACACTCTCGCGAAGGTACCCGTCCGCACACATCACATCACTGAAACCGCAGCGGAGAATAACCGGTGGCATCGCTGCTCGCCCGCTGCGCCACAGTGCAGCGAAGTGTCCCGATCTTCGCTAGTCTTGCGCGTTCTAAAGTACCTACAAAACGACGCACATCGAGCAAAAGCCGCGGTAGTGTCGAATGACGTTCAGCATGCGTTTGAACGTGCCATGAGGTATGTGAGGGCACGTTGAAACGTGCCGTCGTACGCCTCGCGGCGGCTCTGTATTACTGGATGTTTCTCAGCTAGCTCGCCAGGGCGGCGCAGCTTGTACATTTTAGGCGCGCCACCTGGGCAGCGCTGGCTACCCATAACACTTCCTCGGCACAGTGCTTTATGTTCTTTTGATCAGAAATAGCACATCCCGGAAATTTTTAAAGTGCATACAGTATGCTTTTAAATTTCAACATAGTATGTGTATAGACCTAAGGCTCGCATCAAATCGATTCCCTCAATGCGCCGGATCTTCCGACATTTTTTTTTTTGCTGTGACCATTTCTCATCCACTAAACAGTATTGTAAGGGTACGCTCGGCGCAATGCAGCACCAGCAACATTTTTTTTGCAAGAAATAAAAAAATACGTTTAATAACACTGCTTAATACATATAAAGTTCATGAACATAATTCCACGCTTCTGATTTGCGCAATATCAAATGATCACGCCATAATTGCCTTCTAGGTATACCAGTAAACAGTTATTATTTTAATAAATCTTCGATTTCGCTATCGTGCGTGACACGCTTACAACTCGAAATGCCAGCACAAGCTGTTCAACAGATCGAGATATAAAGAGCTGAGCAAATAGAAAGGTATGTAATATGTAATTTTCAATATCGCTGAACATAGCGAACCGATAAGGTGAAGTATCCTGTCGCATGAGAGCTTTTCCAGCAAAGTTAATGTAGTTCACTGCAGAAAGGAGTATTCTTCGAGGACGCGAATTCATTCCGGCCAACTATGCAGCCACGCAGAACAGCTCTCTTTGACGTTAATTTTTCCCACACGGAATGCAAAAATAAACGAGATTCCCAGATTACGTTCGGCTGCTGGTGAGCTACTTCTGGCATCTGCATGACGCGTTTAAAAAAGCGACGAAGTACTTCTAGGGACCGTGGTACTGCTAAATGTCCGGCCGCGCTCTGCGTTCAACACGCCTGCACCCAAAGCGCTTGGAAGGGATATGGCGGTGAGAGGTGACGTGATGCGAGTAAGCCAATCGCGTCGGCGCACGGAAAACAGATGCGATACGCTGAATAGTTTCCAGTGACTCTAATCACACCTAAAGTTACACTGTTCTAGAAGCTTGTAGTGCGCTGACTGAGTGGCGGAGCGTGACGCAATTCATGTCGCCGCCGACAGGCGCCCCGGCTCGCAGCGTCACCTGAAACTTTCCGGCGGGTTGCAGGACGCGCGTTGCTGTTTTGCGCGCAAGTCAAAGTTACGGTGCGCAACACTCGGAACCTCTTTCGATGCATGCAACTTTTCTGTGAGTTGTGAAATAAATTTATTAATTTATTTATTTACAGATACCGTCAGCCCTCACACAGGGCTATTACAGGAGTGGAAAAAAATACATAATAACATAACAACCATTCTAGAATCAGAACATACTTAACATGTACAATAACAACTTTAGATAAAGGGTCAAAATGAAGTACACCAAGAAACGCAACCAGATAATAAAATTAAGTGCACTAGATCACGTACAGACAAATAAAGCCTTCTTAGGTACAAATGAGGATATGAGCTAGGTGTTTTAAGAATAAGTCTACGGATGAGCATGAAACTGCTTCTTCGGTCAAAGAATTCCAGTAGTTGATAGCTCGTGGGAAGGAGCTACACTTATAGCAATGAGTGTAAACAGCAGGAGCCCGAATGAACATTGAATGGCGATATCCCAGAACTGTGAACAGTAGCGCAAAAAATTCACACAGACGACGACAGAGCAAGACGGGACACAGCGCTATGCGCTGTGTCCCGTCTTGCTCTGTCGTCGTCTGTGTGAATTTTTTGCGCTACTGTTCACAGTTATGCAATACCAACTAGCCCACCAGTCTGTCCTTTTAAAGATATCTAGAAGTTTCACTACGAAGTAGATCAAAATAGTCGGCATACTTTATATGAACATGGTGATTAATAATGAGGTAAAGATATTTGCGTCTTTCGTATTTAGTTCGAGCCTGAATCGTGGGTAGCTCCGCTAGTGCACACATTTGAGATGGTGAATCCATCCAACGATATTTATTGAATATGAACCGGACTGCTAGACGCTGAATTTTTTCAATTTTCGAGATGTTTGTAACAGAGAAAGGAGTTTTGGTTTGTGAACCTTCTGTATCTCCTGTGACGGCCCTTTGATTATTCGAGCGGCCGTCACAGGCTTCGGCAGCCATTTGTTAGTGAAATTCGTCACAAGCTCCCTCGGCGAGTAGTCGGAAAACCTGGAGGGTGACGAGCGCTCACCTGAAGACGAAGACGCCATTTTGACCGTGAGGTGCACGTAAAAGGTGCGACGTTTTCGCGACACTGCATAATGTAAAACAAATATAAATATCTCCTTGGTGCGCGCTGACCCTCCTTTCAAAGAGCTCCCCATAGAAAATAAAGTAATGTTGTTTTTTTTTTATTCTCGCGTAGAAAACACGGTAGCAATTGTGGGACTATATTCTTCAGCGGCAGCACACGCGTAGTTCGGCTCTCTAGCCTTCCCTTCATTGCCAAGAAAAGTTGTCCGCGAGTATAGTTGTGTGAACATTGTGGGCGCCCAGCCACGATGGTCTAGTGGTTATGGCGCTCGGATGCTGACCCGAAGATCACGGGATCGACTCCCGGCCGCGGCGGCTGCTTTTTCGATGGAGGCGAAAATGTTTGCGGCCCGTGTACTTAGATTTATGTGCACGTTAAAGAACCCCAGGTAGTCGCAGTTTCCGCAGCCCTCCACTACGGCGTCTCTCGTAATCGTATCGTCGTTCATGGATGTTAAACCCCAGTTATTATTATTATCACATCGTGGGCTTACCAGGTACGTCGACGACACTGGAGCGTGAAGGGTAACTTATGGTGCGACGTAACGTCAGCCTCACGTTATAGTACATACGCCAGTATAATCGAAACTAAGTGCACTTTATGTTGCAGTCATGTGAATAACATATGTAACTTTCGTTAATGTATTCTTCCGGGGTCGAGCAATGCTTCAATATAGCTTCCTGAATCATAGGAATACAAATGTAATGTTTATTAGTCTTCATTAAAAGCGGAGCCAATACTGGAACCAAATATGTTATGAAATGAAAAGGCACAGCGCAACTGAGACAATGGACAAAAGCACGCAACACACACGAGCTTGTCTATTGTCTCAGTTGCGCTGTGCCTTTCCATAGCTATGAACCAACTCGCCCAGGTCAAAGTCTCACTGCACATACGTTAATCTGATATTACGCCTCTATCGTAGGGAGTGCATATTTAGTGTTAATTGCTTTCTTGTAAAATTAGATAGCCAGCACCACAACCACAAGTGACGTCGCACCGCCATCACGCCTGCATAGGCTGTTTCCTTCCAAACCGGTTCACAGACCTGGCGTGGCTCTGTGGTACAATACCTGATTGCCACGCAGACTCCTTGAGCTCGATTCCTGCTGGGATCCTACTTTTTATTTTGTCCAGTCGTCGGGTCAACGCTGCCGATGTTGGTTTTAGGGGCGAAGCTCCTTAAGGCGGCACCCGCTCGTCCCTCGTAGGCGTAGTAGTGCGTAACCAGTCGTAACGCTAGTACCAGATCTTGACCTCCAAGGTGGTGCCGGTGGGAGATTTTTCCTGTGCGTTGTTGAACAATAAAAAATTCGCAGCGTGCGCGTTAACTAAAAGCCGAATTCTTCTGTCTCTCATTCCCCATTAGCAGCCATTGGCATGTTCCAGTAGGAAACGTTAGTAGAAGTAGAAGTGTAAGTGTTAGCTAAAAGCCGGCTTCTTCTGTCTCTTATTCCCATTAGCAGCCATTGTTTACCTCCAAGGTAGTGCCTGGTGAGATTTCTCCTGTGCGTGATTAAACAATAAAAATTTTGTTCAAAACGCCGTTGATTGATGAAATAAACCAACGAAAAACGCCAGATGTTTTCTAAAAGCAAAACGAAAGAACGCCAGATGTTTCTAAAGCAAAACGAAAAGACGCCAGCTGCTTAACGAAGACGCCAGATGTTTTCTAAAGCAATGGTTTTCTAAACAATGAAAATTCACAGCGTACATGTAAAATTAAAGTGAGCTGCAAGTCGTCATAACTCATCGAACCTTTAGTATAAACGCGCCCGATCTCACGTCGCTGATGATGTACTGGGCAGAATTCACGGAAGATTCACGGTTTACCGATGAACATCCGCAGCTTCGCCCACTCATCATCATTCACTCCGTGGATATGCTATGATTTTTTTCTTAACGCTCTCGCATTTAAATTACCAATGTCTGTTCTCGCCTTTCCTGGACAGATATAAACTGTCAATTCCTGTCACTGATCCCATTAACGGGGATAGCAGTCGCCGGGCAGATTCCAAGGGCTGACGTATCGGCCCCCCGAAACGCACCGCGAAAGCGCGAACAATTGAGAATAGGTCCTTTAGTGCACCAGCAAACGCCGGTTGTGGTCCAAAGACCGAGTCAGAGTCAAGAGTTGATAACAGAAACAAAAATATATTCTCAGTTAAGGCAGTACAAGCATCACACAAACATGCACAAAGGCAGGTATCAATTACAACTCACGATATAAATCAGATGGGGTTAACACGCGGGAACAAGACAAACAGATCGCGCGCTACAAATGCAATGTCATGCATTACAAACTATTCAAGAACAGTTAAAGTCCTGAATATTCGACAAACGTGTTCGAAAAAATTAACTTCAAATCTAAAAACCTAATCTCGTTGTCTGATGCCAGTTCCTTGGTGAAATTTAAAAGATTACTACATGATTTGAATGAGTTTTATATGTCACATGATACATCATCTTTTATTCAGTGCCTCACGCGGACTTGTTCGTAGCTGTTCGGGAGCTCATCGAAGAAAACGGGGCGGTTTCGTTCCAGAATTCTTGTGTTGTTCCTGTTGACTCGTTCATGCAGCTTTTAACCCTGTACTTGTCGTCTACCTTTACTGAATATGGCGATGCTTTGTTCGTTCAAAAGAACGGAATTCGTATAGGGTCGAGCGTGGCGCCGGTTGTGTGCCAGATATTAGATGCGAAGTATCTTAAGGTCGAGCTCAATCCGGCGGTGGTGGTGGTGGTGGTGTGCGGCGTGACCACCCTTACTGCGCATGCGCATACCCTCTCCACACACCTCCTCTCCCATTCCCCTCTCCACTTTCCCTCTCCCCTTCCCCTCTCCACTTTCACTCTCCACGTTCAGTCCCACTTTCCCTCTCCACTTTCCCTCTCCACATACCCTTCCCCTCCCCCTCTCCCCTCACCCTTTCCACTCTTCCTCTGAAACGCGGGCTAGACATGCCGAAATTCTCTCCTGCGCAACGCCGCGATGAGCTCGAGCACATGCGCGTCCCCTCCCCTTCTCTCTCTTCTCCTACGCTGCCCCCCTCTCGCCCGCCTGTCGACCGCGTTCCGCGCTCGCCCTGTGAGAATTAACGGCCAGGCTAGATGGAAGATACGACGCGCGTAGCGTCTCTCTTCGCGTTCCACGACGCGAGGTCGGTAGCATGCCCAACGAACGCCAACGGAACGCGATCGTGCAAGTGCTCCGGCTTCGCATCGCCTCATGGTCACCTTTAGCGGGAGATGGTGTAATTTTTCGTTTCAAAATTTGACACTGCCATGAGCAGCTCAATGACTGACGAATGGGTGGTTAAAATCTTTAGGTATGTTGATGATTCCGTGATGTTGTTAAACTTGAAGAAGCCCACTGGACCTAGATGATGTATCATGTGACATTTTAAACTGATTCCAATCATGTAGTAATCTTTTAAATTTCACCAAGAAACTGGCATCAGACAACGAGATTAGGTTTTTAGATTTGAAGTTAAAGGGGTGGTGCCACCAAATTTGTGGCCTGCGCGTTCTTTGCTGTACGCGTTTCCTATAGGCGATGCGCAAAGCGCCGACGACGCCATCTGCCGCCACGGCTCGAAAGCGTTGACGGGTCTTGGCGGGCAGTGTACGCGAGTGCACGGATGGATGTGTTTTCATCGTAATTTAACGACTCTGTCGGCCTTCACCGATGTCGAAAAAGAACTGCTGCGTTGTCGGCTGCTCAAACACACACAAAAATTGCCAGGAACGCACTTCTACAGGTTTCCGGTGCTATTTCATGAGCGAGAGCGACGGCGGCGGTATATTGCGGCTGTACGATGTAGAAGGTAAGCAATCGCGCTGTGTTTACGGATGTGTTAGAACGATTACCGTGATTTTATTTCTCCATTTATGTCGCTACGCCTTCAGCGAACGCTACTACGTTTACACTTGGTCGCCTCGCCTGCATTGTAGACGCTACAATGCACATGAGGTTCTTATTACTGATAAGACGCGATGTCTAGGCTCTCTTGAAAAACGAGCGGCGCGAAGCGCAATGCCAGAGAATGTGTGGCAGGTGACGGCTCCTTTACAAAAGCGCCGTGAGATCACACGTGTGCTGCACGAATTCTACCATTCTACCAGGCATTCTACCTATTGATGGCACTGGAATGCGATCATCGGTGCAGAATGTTCGCTGTGCGCTTCTGCACCGATGATGACAAGCTTATCGTTCATTTTTTCACAAGCTTATCGTGCTGGTTTCAAAGTTTTACCAACGCTGACCCTTCGCGTGGCCGCACCTGTGAAATCTATACGCCGGTGCGACAGCGCTGCCTCAAGATCTACTATATAAACACATGGCACGTAAACGAAGCTACTGTGTTGAGAAAGAACGTTGGTTCACGCGTCAACGCATGCGGGCATTAGTGATCGGGACGTTACAAAGAAAGCGGTGTACTTACGATGAGCTCCACTTCGTAGGGAAGCTTGTTGACGCTTGTCTGTGGCAAACACTTGGCGCATATGGTGACATTGTCGTCCCACACAGCTGTGACATCGGACACATGTCCACTATTATAAAGTGCGGCTGCTTTGCGCACACTATTGCCGCAAAAGTAATTATCTGGGACGCGCACAAGCGGCAAATCGCACGCGCGCACAAACGGCAAATCGCACGCGCGCAAATGAGGCATCTGCTACGCGACCCGCCAGCGGTTCCAACGGCCGCCGCTACGCGGCTGTCAGTGGCGCCCCTATAGGCGCTGCGCATCGCGGATAGCTCCAGAAGCCTGATACACACACCAAGATTCATGTATTCTCGCTAAGTAAGTTAATATCGCCGTTTTATGTGGACAACTTTCGGTTTCGGCGCCGTGGTTGGGCAGTGACGTAAAAGTGTAGGGGGCATGGTCACGTGGCCACACAAGATTGTGACCCACTTAGCCAGGGCGCAATCGAAACTCGGCGAGTGATGCAGCAACCGATGCTTTGCCGGTACTGCGGTCCCCAGAATATAGTATATTCTAGGGTCCGTACCGGTAGGTACGTTGCAGAGGTGGCGGAGGTCCGGAGGTCACTCACGTACAGCAGATCTGGTGTGACGTCACTACAACTTTCGCTGCCCATCCTTTAGAGCTAGTCAGTGTTGGCGCGCTATTGATGGGTCTCGATCGGGAGAATGGGCATTTAGCTACACTTTGGAATTGAATTAAAATATATTCTAAACGTTTGCTCTGTCGGACCCTTCGTGTGGAGTGTCCTTGCACACAGAGGAAACCCACAAAAGGCGTGTTATAGCCTCGAAATTTGATGGCACCACCCCTTTAATCTTTTCGAACACAGGCCACGTTTGTTGGATGTATGCGCCGCGCACTAAAAAACAGCTTTTGCCGTTCGATTCATCACATTCTAAGCTTGTCAAGCGTGGCATAGCGAGCCTGTGTTTTAGCAATGCTCTCAAGAAAAGTTGCCACCATTCAATGGACCAAAGCTCCAATGAGCAAGTGACGCGTCTAAAGGCGGCTGGCTTTCCAGACACCGTCCTAAAGGCGGTAGCTGAAACAAAAATGGAGAAGTTAAAAAAAAAAGAAATAGGTGGCATGCCACGCACCGGGCAAAATGAGGACCATAGGCGAGTGGAAGTCCCCCCTTATATCCATAAGATTTCACACAGTGCCAAGAAAGTTCCATCGAGGCATAGCGTACGAGTAGTGTTCTCGGCGCCATGCAAGTTGTCACGCCTTTGTGCGAACATTGAAGAAAGAAACTCTAAGGTCACTTGTACAACTAGACAATACTCAAAATTCGTTGAGTGCGTCACTAATGTAGTGTATCGCATACCACTTTCATGTGGTTGATTGTACATAGGACAGACGGGGCGATGTGTGAACACGGGCCTGGAAGAACATGAGACATCAGTCACTTCAGCAGGAGGCGCGAACTTGCCTGCGCATTGCAGAGCGTGCGGGTGTTCAGCCATTTTTAACGACACTGGAATTATTGTTAAGGAATCCGCGAAATGTCAGAGGGAAATAATTGAGGCATATCGAATGCAAAAACGCGATCTGGCTCGTTGCGTAAGCACACCTTACCTTTCGCTATCACGAAATGAGGTGACGTTTTTAGACAAACGTAAATAGAAGGTGCCGCAAGCGACGTGTTATCTGCAAGGTTTTTAAAGCACATCAGCGTTTTGGGTGTGTTTCGTCGATTGTCATATGCTTTTATCTGCAAGGTTTTTAAAGCACATCAGCGTTTTGGGTGTGTTTCGTCGATTGTCATATGCTCACCGCTTCCCCCCCCCCCCCCCCCCCCCGCCACCTAAGATATCTTGTAGGGCGCATGCGCGTTTCTGGGTTTCCTGTTCGAGTAGATGTTTTTCCTTTAAACTGTTGTTAGTCCCAGCGTGTGTGGTCGTCTTTCTTCTCTTGTGTACGTGTCTGTTGAAGGCTGGGTTCCTCGTTTTCAAACCGATACCGGCAGCGTAGACCTGACGAGTGGAAAGAATAAGTATTAGGATCCCAGCAGGAATCGAACCAAAGCAATCTGCGTGGCAATCAGGTATTCTACCACAGTCACGCGAGGTCTATAAATTGGTTTGGAAAAACAGCCTATGCAGGAGTAATGTCAGTGCAACGTCAATTGTGTTTGTGGCGCTGGCTATCTAATTTTACAAGAAAGCAAGAAACACTATATATATATATATATATATATATATATATATATATATATATATATATATATATATATATATATATATATATATACTGCTACGATACACGCGTGATATCAGATTAACGTCTGTGGCTCCAGTGTGTTTTTATGATTCAGCAAGCTATATTGAAGCATTGCTCGACGCCGGTGTAATAGATTAACGAAAGTTACGTGTGATGTTCACATGATTGCACTATAAAGTGCACTTAGTTTTGATAATACTGACGTGCGTACTGTAACGTGAGGGCTGACGTTACGTCGCACCATAAGTTACCCTTTAAACGCCAGTGTTGTCGACGTGCCTGGTAAGCTCACTATGTGCACATAGCTACTACACTTACAAAAACACGTCGATCCACCTCGTAACGATTGGCTCAGAGCCATAAAGTACAGCATAGAAGTACTCGCTGACTGCTTCGCATGAAACCGATACCCCCATTGCGTGGGATCTGCCAAATTTTCTTTCCTACTGCATCGCTATGGCTGCAGGTCTTCGCAGCCAAAGTGGTTGCTTGGGCGAGTTGGTACGACATATTGGAGGGAAACAGCGCGAAAGACGAAAGACGAGGCAGAGAAGGACACATACAACAGCGCTGACTTACAACAAAATTAATTCGTCAAACCACGCATTATATACCTGCGCAGTTGAAAACGAAAAGAAGAAACAAAACATGACACGTCTAAAATAAACAGAATCATCACCTAAAAGCATGCTCATTGCGCGTGCAGTCATTGTGATAGAAAAAACATGGCTGATACCTCCGTCATAGGAATCGGTATAACACGAAAGTGAAACGTGATCGAATCCCGGCCGCGGCGGCTGCATTTTCGATGGAGGCGAAAATGTTTGAGGCCCGTGTACTTAGATTTAGGTGCACGTTAAAGAACCCCAGGTGGTCGAAATTACCGGAGCCCTCCACTACGGCGTCTCTCATAATCATATCGTGGTTTTGGGACGTTAAACCCCAAATATTGTTAATTGACGAAAGTGAAACGTGTCTTCACAGAAGTAGTGCTAATTGTGTAGTGATATATGAGAGCTCGTACAATGTCTATTCGTGTTTGGCAGCTATAGCACCGTTTGACGTGGATGCACCCATGTTGACAGCATGTCTCTATCGCGACCACTAACGCCCATGATCATTATTAAACCGTTGGGGTAGCTGACGGTGTGAACATATATTTGGACACAGAGAATCGTGAATCCCGCGTAAGGATGATATCAACAAGCTCATAATAAACACTGGTACCCGGTATGCGCTTCTTCAAAGCGTCGTCAATTAAGGAGAGAAACGGCACGGTGTGCGCTTTCTAGTAATGGGTAGCCGACGCCTGTGCTCATGCATACACTAACACACACTGCGCTTCAGCAACACGGGAGGTAGAGGTTCGTAGCCTGAGCCGCAAACGCGTGTGTCCCGCTGGCCTCTGTCTCGCAGGCGCTGCTCTCGCTCCACCAAGGCACGACATTCGCCCGTCGAAATCGCGTCCTTTCTGCAACGCATATTGCAGCAGTTTTGTTAGTCGGTGCTCTCGCAATTGAAGCAGTCGGCGGCGGAGAAATACCGTTGGTGCACGTGGAAGCTGCACTAGTCCGATGAGCCGACGCACGCTAACACGAGACCAAAGGCGAAAGAACGTAACTGCGTCAAGGGTGCCTCGGCGACGCCAGCGCGGCCAGTCCACCTCTCTGGTATCGAGACGCTTTAACCATGACCTCCGATATCGCGTGCAATCTCGGAGTAAGCGCGAGTAAGTGTCGATCGTGAAGCATTACTTCTTTTCACATCATCACAGACGGCGGCACCGCCCCGCTCCACCTAAAACCCCTGAAACTTCGTAAAGTAGCGACACTTTCCTCCTCCGCTCGCGTTCCTCCTCGTTCTCCTCTCCTTCGCACTCTCTTTTCGAGCATGGCGCCACCTACCTTGCTCCCGCGTAGCAGACGACGCTTAGCCAACGGCCAGGCTATACCGCACGCGCGGCGCGCGCTTGCGGTCTAGCCCGGCCGTGCCTTCGCAAAGAGAGCGCTTGCTTGCCAGCGGCGCGCTTTAAGCATTCGCACTAGCCGTCTAGCTCTTGGTATCCTTTTTTTTTAATTATATGTTGTTTAGGAGATGTTAGGACGCCTTTGTAAAGGACATGCGTAATGTTGAACGTTAATGTCCCGCTCTACATGAAGCCTTCTGAAACTTATACATTGTACACGTTGTCCTCGCGAGGCGAATTCGCCTCGCATACCACGCACTGAGGCTGCCAGTACGCACTAGAGGTAGCCGGTCCGAAGTATCGGTGGGCAAATATAGTTAACGCCGCTATACGTGCCTGTATTATGTAGCACTGTACACTGCAATAAAAAGGGCGTATTTGAAGCATCTCTTTCCCACAAAACGATATCCAGCATTTGGCTCGCTTGTTTTTTTTTCTTCTTCGCCAAATCTCTGCGTGCTAAGAGGCGTATTCCTGTCCCGTCCTGTCCTGTCTTTTCTTGCATTATCGCCGGGCGCACCGTACTTCCAGGCACGAATGGCGTGCGTGTTATTAAACAGCACGAAACTAAATGGCGAAACTAAAAATGAAATAGACTTCATAATGTGCGACCACCCGGGCATTATACAGGATGTGGAAGTAGTTAACAAGATCCGATGCAGTGACCATAGAATGGTAAGATCTAGAATTCAACTAGACGTGAGGAAGGAACGGCAGAAACTGATACGCAAGAAGCCGATTAATGAACTAGCTCTGCGAGGGAAAGTACAGGAATTCAGAGTTTCACTTCAGAATAGGTACGCGGCTTTAACCGAGGAAACCGACCTGAGCGTTGACGCAATGAATGATAATCTGACTAGTATCATTAAGGAGTGTGCAGTGGAAGTCGGGGGTACAGTCGTTAGACAGGACACTGGTAAGCTATCCCAAGAGACGAAAAACCTCATTAAGAAACGTCAAGCCATGAAAGCCTCAAATGCAACAGACAAAATAGAGCTGGCGGAGCTTTCGAAGTTGATCAATAGCGTAAAGTAGCCGACATAAGAAAGTATAATATGGAGAGAATTGAGCATGCTCTAAAGAACGGAAGAAGCCTCAAGCTACGAAGACAAAACTGTGCATAGGCACAAAATCAGATGTATGCATTAAGGGACAAGGATGGCAAGGTCACAACCAATATGGATAGAATAGTTGAGGTAGCGGAAGAGTTCTACAGAGATCTGTACAGTCAGCCGAGACAGTCAGGATGATAACGTAAGAAGCAGTAATATCCCAGAGGAATCGACATCCCACCAGTATTAACAGGAGAAGTAAAAAAAAAAAAAAAAGCCCTAAATGGAATGCAAAGAGGCAAAGCCGCTGGTGAGGATCAGTAACATCAGACCTGTTGAAAGACGGTGGAGAGATTATGTTAGAGAAACTGGCCACCCTGTATACGAAGTGTCTCTCGACAGGGAGGATACCAGAATCTTGGAAGAATGCCAACATCATCTTGATCCATAAGAAAGGGGACGTCAAGGACCTGAAAAATTACAGGCCCATCAGCTTACTGTCCGTTGTCTAACAGCTATTCACAAAAGTAATTGCTAACAGAATTAATACGACATTAGAGTTTAATCAACCAAGGGACCAGGCAGGATTTCGTACAGGCTTCTCAACAATAGACCATATTCATCTATCAATCAGATGATAGAGAAATGCGCGGAATACAACCACCCCTATACATAGCCTTCATAGATTACGAGAAGGCATATTGATTCGGTGGAGACATCAGCAGTCATGCAAGCACTGCGGAATCAGGGCATCGACGAAGCCTATATAAAACATAATGGAAGAAATCTACGAGCATCCACAGCCACTATAGTCCTTCATAAAGAAAGCGACAGAATCCCAATAAAGAAGGGCGTACGACAGGGAGACACGATCCTCTCCAATGCTATTCACCGCGGTGTTTACAGGAGGTTTTCAGGGCCCTAGATTGGGAAGAATAGGGATAAGAGTTAATGGAGAATATCTCAGTAACCTGCTATTCGCCTGATGACATTGGCATTGATGAGTAACGCGGGAGACGAATTACAGCTCATGATTACTGAACTGGATACGGAAAGTAGAAGAATAGTGTCTGAAAATTAATATGCATAAAACTAAAGTAATGTGGAACAATACTTGGCAGAGAACAGCGCTTCGCGATAGGTGGCGAGACGTCTGGAAGTTGTAAAGGAGTACGTCTACTTAGGACAGGTAGTAACCGCGGAGCCGAACCATGAGAGTGAAATAACTAGAAGAATAAGGATGGGATGGGGTTCATTTGGCAAGCATTATCAAATCATGAATAGTAGTCTACACTATCTCTCAAGAGGAAGGTATATAACAGCTGCATCTTACCGGTACTTACCTACGGAGCAGAAACCTGGAGACTTACAAAGAGGGTTCAACTTAAATTGAGGACGACGCAGCGAGCGATGGAAAGGAAAATGATAGGTGTAATCTTAAGAGACAGGAAGAGAGCAGAGTGGGTCAGGGAACAACGGGGGTTAAGGATATCATAGTTGAAATTAAGAAGAAGAAATGGATGTGGGCCGGCCACGTAGCACGTCGGCAGGATAACCGGTGGTCATTAAGGGTAACTGACTGGATTCCAAGAGAGGGCAAACGCCTGAGGGGAAGGCAGAAAATTAGGTGGGTAGATGAGATTAAGAAGTTTGCAGGTATAACGTGGCAACAGAAAGCACAGGACCGGGTTGATTGGCGGAACATGGGAGAGGCCTTTGCCCTGCAGTGGGCGTAGACAGGCTGATGATGATGATGATGATGATGATGATGATGATAGGAAAGCGGCGAGCGCCGAGTTTTCACGAAAGGAAGCGCAAACTAGGCAGACGACGGTTGTTGGTGAGGGGCAAGAAGACTCCACAAAGGGTACGGACAGTTTTTAGAGTGCAAGAAAACACATGGGCAATGGGTGTTGGCGGTATTATGCTAGCATTTGTTGGCGGTATTATGCTAGTGTTGGCGGTATTATGTGGCGGTATTATACTAATATTTATTTAGAAAATGACTGTCAGTTCAAGCAGCAGCTCGGAGCTTCATTGAAAGAAGAATGCGCCAGAAGGCGTTCATCATTTCCAGTCAAGACAGCGTTGGTTGATTCGTTAAGAGATTAGACGCACCAACCATAGTGCGCAAGTGCGCCTCGTAGACGTACTTGACATACGAACCATACTTGTGCTCAATAAGCGAGCTAGCGAAAGAATAAAATAGCCAGCTGCCACCGTAAACGTTTCCTTCGCGAGAGCTCCACTCGCGGATAATAATATCATCTGGGGTTTTACGTCCCAATACCACGATATGATGAGATACGCCGTAGTGGAGGGCTCGGGAAATTTGACCATCTGATGTTCTTTAACGAGCATTGACATCTCACGGCACACAGGCCTCAAGCTATTCGCCTCCATCGAAATGTGACCGCCGCGGTCGGTCGCGACCTTCGGGTCAGCAGCCGAGCACCATAACCTCTGCTCCACCGCGGCGGAAAGCCACTCGCGGATATAAACCTCCACACGAAATGGCACGTAAACCTTCGCGCTAAATAACACGTGTACGTGAGGTTCCTAAACGATGAACGCACCCTGAGACTCGGTTGGGCACGCACGCTTTGCCTACCTACCTTCTATCGCAAGTCCACCGGCGGATCTGTCGACGTACAAGAGCCAGAGAAAGCTCTTTGCTCCAGGAAAAAAAAAAAAAAACAACCGAGAACGCAACAAAAACAAACAGAGAGTACCACTCCTAATGTGAGTTTTCACACTGCAGCTTTGTTTCTTCAAAGAACTGCGCCGAATCTCTGAAGTTTCGCAATCACATTTTCGATCGTCAGTCGGCGTGCCATGCTAGGCGCACAAACCATACCGCAAACTCAAACCAGTAGGCGCATCATGTCAAGCAGAAAACCTAACGATATATTCTTGAAAAAAAACAAAAAATACACTCAGTACAGACCCCGCAGAAGCAGCAATAAAACGTGTGAGGAATAGCGACGTACTGCACAATTAACTGAGACCTGTCTACGGCGTTATAGCACGCAGCTATTTGCGCGAATCTCGACGAGTAGTTATAGTGAGAGGATAGCAACTTACCTCGCACAGTCGCGTCGAAAGCGTCGGCCGAAAGTTCTATCTTCCGATTCGGTGAAACCGAGCCTTCCTTCGCAACTCGTTGCGCTTCCCGGACGGTTTTTGCCTTGGCTTTATTTGTTTCGGCATCCGAAAGCGCAGCAGAAGCCCATGGCAACGACGTCGGTCTTGTGTGCAAGGTATCACAGAGCAGAACGCAGCGGTATGGAAAGTGCGCATCCATAGAACACGTGCGCTGAGAACCAGCGAGCCCGCACTGCCCGCACTTCGAGAGCAAAGATGGCAGTCGCGAGCGACTGTAAACAAACGAACGCGGCGCGCTGTCCCACGTGACGGCGGTTGGCCAATGCCGACGCGGCGTCAGCCTCGGAGAGGGCAGAGGAGGGAGAAAAGAGAGGAGGCGCGCTTTTATGCACGTATGTCGCTACTTTACGAAGTTTCAGGGACTTTAGATGTATTTATCCTGCCACGCCACCCTCCGAAAGCTTTGTGTACTAAGCGTGGTTTCGCACTGCCTCCAGGATCGGAGGCACCTCACCTGTTTTTGTACTGCCTCCGTGATCAGCCACCTTTGACCAAGATACGATGTGATGTGATGACGGTGTAGGCTTAAGCCACAGGAGCGAAGGAACGATACAGCTGAACCAGAATTGATGCCAGCAGGGAACACGAGCCACGGCTTCACGTGTCACTGCGAAGCGCCGCCTTCATTTTTTCTGTTGAGGTCGCGCTCTCTCCAGTTTTGTTCGCCGCCCAAAGAAGGGCGCTACACTAGCATGATGTGGCGTTACGTCACATGATGTCACGCGACAAATGACGTCACAAATTTCTGCGATCTGTGACGTCATGATAACGTCAATGGTGACGTCATCACGTGATGAGCTTTTGCATCACTCGTCCCCGCGACGCCGCAGGACGCGAGACGCCGATGGTCAAATTTCGTGGTTGATGAGGCATTTAATGCTTTCGTCTTAACGAAAAAAAATTACAGCATATCCACGGGTGAATGATGAAGAGCTTGGGCGAAACTCCTGAAGCAATCATGGTCTCGGGATTCGCTTCTCGTTGAGCCCGTTTCGCAGCGGCGTCCTTGGCGCACACCGTCACGGGATCCGCCTGGCTGCCGCCAAGCGAGCGCCCGCCGCTGCGCATCGTCCATGCTCCGCCAACAATCCGACACGTACGGCGACGATCCAGGAGAATGAGAGAGGCGCTCGCTCCCCGCGCATCCCCGCGCAGCAGCCAATCGGAGAGGATGGATGGATGGATGCTATGAGCGTCCCCTTTAAAACGGGGCGGTGACATGTCTGCCACCAGGCTCGAAGAAAAAAAAAAGCTTCCTTGTTTCACGTTGGCATAATACCTTATCTACATTGATTAAATCTATGTTATTATACCAAAAAATATAAATTCACGGTCCATCTCTCTGCCTCTCAAGGCAGAATGAACTTATTTTTCCCCCATTATTATTTTTGTTCTTATCTCTACTTTTCTGCCACCAATACTCTAACCGTCTTACTTATTTCTATCGCGGACGTGTGCAGCTTTCCATTGTTGTCCCTAAAACCCAAGGCTTCATGTAGACTCGGGCCCACACGTATACCTGGGTGAATATCGCCACATTCAATCAGTACATGTTCCATCATTTCCTTAGTTACCCCGCAGCATGTACATTCTTCTTCGTTACTGAATCTCGCTGTATAACTACGCGTTCTAAGGCAGCCCGACCTTGCTTCAAACAGTAAAGCGCTTCCCCTTGAATTATCATAAAACCTTTCCCTCCTTATTTCGTTTTTCCCTTTCGGTAGTTACTCAGAGCCGGCTTCTTTTCCATTGCTGCCATCCAATAAGTCCTCTCCGCCTCTCTGACCTTCCGCTTAATGCTCCTTTTGCCATATCGCCCGCACTGCTAGCCGTATATTTACTGGTGAGCCTCCTAGTTCTTTTTCTCCACTGCGTGTCAACGCTTTTTCTATACAAATACCTGAAAACCTTCTCTGCCCATCTACTGTTCTTCATTTTCCTCAGCCTCTCTTCGAATCTCATTTTGCTCTGAGCTTCCCTCACTTCAAAGCCTGTCCATCCCATATCACCCTTTACAGCCTCATTTGTCGTCTTCCCGTGAGCGCCCAACGCGAGGCGGCCCACCGTCCTTTGATTTACATCCATTCCTGATT